>NC_052050.1:19267311-19414811 GCF_903992535.2 Arvicola amphibius | reverse complement strand
TACGACCCCCAGAGAGACCACCAGAGAGACCCAGCCTGTAATAAGCAAGCTTTATTGCTGCTAATTAGCGTAACTCGAATTGCAATTCGGAGCTCGTCCCCATACCCTCGTAAGCATTGAGAGTAGAGGAGCTGCCCTCCTTCTGAGGGGTTAATCTTTTAAAGGTAAAGCTTCAAGCAAGTCCTTCAGAGCTGTTTTTGGCACAGGTGTTAACTTTTGACCTGTGCGCTTTAGCAAAAGACTCCTGGGAAAACACTGAACGAACTCCCAGGGACTCTTATCCTGCATGTAGACATTGTGACCGGTGTATCTGTCCGAGGTGTAAGCGAACTCGCCAATGTGGGGGGCCTGAAGTGTTTTATTGTGCTGCCTGGGGATGTGAGACTAGCGCCTCCAAATGGGGGACTAGCAGAGGAAACTTAGTCTCCTTTTACTCGTACCACACCAGGTGAGTCTAAAATCAGCATCACCCCTAAAAATCGCACCTGTTCTCTTTTGGTTTCTAATTTTAAAACTTTGCTAGGAAACTTCTTCTTGTTCCTTTGAGAATAAAACACAAGGGTCTCACATTGAGGAAGTTTTATGTGCACCACACACATGCAGAAGCCTGCAAAGAAAGTGCTGTTAACTGTTGACCAATCTCTCCAGCCCTCAGAACTAAAATCCTTTTTAAAAAATTGCCGGGCGGTGGTGGCGCACGCCTTTAATCCCAGCACTCAGGAGGAAGAGGCAGGCGGATCTCTGTGAGTTCGAGGCCAGCCTGGTCTACAAGAGCTATTTCCAGGACAGGCTCCAAAGCCACAGAGAAACTCTGTCTCGAAAAACAAAAACAACAACAAAAAAAGATTTATTTCTTGTGTATACAACATTCTGCTTGTATGTATGCATGTATGCCTGCAGGCCAGGAGAGGGTACCAAGATCTCACTATAGATGGATGTGAGCCACCATGTGGTTGCTGGGAATTGAACTCAGGACCTTTGGAAAAGCAGCCAGTGCTCTTAACCTCTGAGACATCACTCCAGCCCCAGAACTGAAATTCTTAAGTCCATAAACTCTTATCTTTTTCATTGGAATGTATTAGGCATTTTTGAGTATTTAGTATTTAACAAGAATATTTTATCTTTTATACCAGCCCCTGAGAAGCTTAAAAGGATGAAAACCTCAAAACAGCCCGGGGAGCCCGGCAGTGTTGGCACACACTTTTGATCACAGTACTTGGAAGGCAGAAGCAGGAAGAATTCTGTGAGTTTGAGGGCAGCCTGGTCTAAAAAACAGTCAAGGCTACACAGAAGAATCCTGTCTCAAACAAACAAACAGAAAAAAGTCTGAGCTACAGAGCAAGACTCTGTCTCAAAATTTTTTTTAGTTTTGGGCTAGAGAGATGGCTCAGAGGTTAAGAGCACTGGCTGTTCTTCCAGAAGTTCTGAGTTCAGTTCCCAGCAACTGTAATGAGATCTGATGCCCTTTGCTGGCCTGCAGGCAAGAATGCAGACAGAATACTGTATACCTAAATAAATAAATAAATCTTTTTAAAAATTAGTTTTTTGTTGTTGTTTGGTTGGTTGGTTTGGTTTGGCCTGGATTTTCAAGACAGGGTTTCTCTGTGTAGCAGTCCTGGAACTCACTCTGCAGATCAAGCTGGCCTTGAACTCAAGAGATTTGCCTCTGCCTTTTGAGTGCTGGAATCTAAGACAGGCACCACCATGTCCAGCATTAATGTGTTTTTTATGTATTTATGGCTTGAAGGAAAACTATACCTGGAAAAACTTGCATGTATTGGGTGTCTCAACACACAGAAAAGCATTGAATTTTTTCTATTTTGAAAATATCTCGGAGCCGGGCGGTGGTGGCACATGCCTTTAATCCCAGCACTCAGGAGGCAGAGGCAGGTGGATCTCTGTGAGTTCGATGCCAGCCTGGTCTACAAGAGCTAGTTCCAGGACAGGCTCCAAAGCTACAGAGAAACCCTGTCTCAAAAAAGAAAATATAAATAAATAAATAAATAATAATAATAATAATAAAAAAATACAAAATAAATATTAAAATAAAAAATGTGGAGAGCAACAGAGAAAGACATCAAGCATCAATGTTTAGCTTCCACAAACAAATATAGGCACACACACATGGGCACACACACACACACATGGGCACACACACATGGGCATACATAGACACACATGGGCACACACACATGGGTACACGCACACACACACATGGGCACACACACTCATGGGCACACACACATAGACACACATACATATGCAATAAAATAAAATATAAATAATTTTGTAAAGATAGGAATTAATTTTTGAGCCAGGTTCCCATGTAGGCTGACCTTGAACTCATTATGTAGCTGAGGATGACCTTGTGTTTATGACCCTCTTCTCCTGTTTCTACTTCACGAGTGACCCAAAGCCACCTTGCTGTGAGGAAGCCTAAATCAGACCGCCCAGAGGGAGATAGATGAGACAAAGACACAGAGGCTCAGGCCTCAGCACCCATCCTTGCTAACCACAACAGGAAACGGTAAGGCAGAGCAACCAGAGAGGCCTCACTGACAGAATCCTGTATCCCTCACTGATTGCATCCTGCATCCCTCACGGACTGCACTCTGTATCCCTTGTTGACTGCACCCTGTATCCCTCACTGACTGCATCCTGTATCCCTCACCAACTGCATCCTGTATCCCTCACTGACTGCATCCTGTATCCCTCACCAACTGCACCCTGTATCCCTCACAGACTGCACTCTGTATCCCTTGTTGACTGCACCCTGTATCCCTCACCAACTGCATCCTGTATCCCTCATAACTGCACCCTGTATCCCTCACTGACTGCATCCTGTATCCCTCACCAACTGCACCCTGTATCCCTCACGGACTGCATCTATGAGCACAGCTTCCTTTAAGCCGCTGGATTTGGGGAGAAACGTGATGCAGTGATCTATAAGCGATGAAGAATTATTCAATCCTAAAGAAGTACAAAGCCAGACTTGGGAGGTCGTGCCTTTCATCTCAGCTCTTGGGAGGCAGAAGCAAGAGCATTGCTACCAGTTTGAGCCCATCAGGGAGGTATTGTGAATTCCAGGCCCCACAGGTTAGAGTGGAGGGTGTCAAAGAGCAAAATGAAAGAAAGAAAGAAAAGGAGGGAGGGGATGACACTTGAGACTTCATCTCAAAAACAACCAAAATAAAAGGAAGGGTGTGGAGAAGAAGGGAAGCCTCCACTCTTAGGGCTGAGGATCTGTTGTGGGAAGCATCTGTATGGCTGGAAAGTCGGGTCACCGTTCCCATACATTATGTTCATGTAGAGGCTGGCTTTCCTTAAGCAAGAAGCCATGGGACACCGTGGCCCCAGGTCCATCAGCCTGGTGTTAATCATTCACTAGGGTTTACCTGGGTCCCATTGGCTGCCTGGGGACACAACCCTCTGGGTGGAAGCCCAGGCATTATCTGTCTGTCCCACAGGCTCAGGGCCAATGGGACTGATGCTGGTGACACTGGACCGAACGAATGGGTGGGTGGACACTCAGGAGGCCCCCAGTCCTAGGAGGGAGGCAGCAGCCCTCTCTCCGGGGAGCTCCAGTCTGAGACAAGGATAGCGGGAATAAGATCAGAAGGAAGAGAAGGAAGAAAGGCTTGGAGGGAGGGACCAGAGGATGAGCGCTCAGATGGACTTGGAGGAGAGCCAGTCGGGAGGGGAAACACGTGGAAGGCTGGGGCCTCTGAAGCCAGAGAGAAGTTTTAGGAGGAAAATGATCACAGCTCAAGGGGTAGGTCCCCCTCCTTTGGGGACAGTGAGACGTGCACGTGGCAAGGGGTGCAGCGGCCTGGCTACAGAGGGAAGAGGAAAAGGGCTCTGGAGGGTCTAGTGTGAATTGCGCATGCTTCTGTGTGTGCGCGCGCGCATGCACGGTCCCACACACAAGCCTTCCTTCCCAGCCTTGCAGCACTGCCTGTCTAGCTTTCTAAGTTGGAGAATGGAAACACCAATGAGGAGGACTCAAAGGTCATAGCTCCTCCCATTCCAGATTTCTGGGGCCAGGCACTGTGCGTGGGTGTGCTGAAGGGAGAATTTCCAGGAAGGGGTCGGCACACTCTGGAAATTCTTTCTCATTTGAAGAGAGCCCAAAGCCTCTCACATATTCTACCACATACTCCACCATAGAATGTCCCTCTCCCCGTTCAGCCTCCTGGGAATAGTCAAGGGGCCACTGTCTTCCAGGTGGCCTCTTGGGATCCTGGCCTGGGAACCAAAACCACACTAAGAGCTAGGTGTGGTGACAACACACACCTGCACTCCCCAGCTCAGGATGCTGAGAGGACTTCCAAGCCAGCCTGGTGTACATAGAGCAAGTTGCTCTTTCCAAACAAGCCCAGAGAAAGAGAGACAACAAAAGTCCCAGGGAAGGTATGATGCCCAGTGTCTGCGCTGTGTGACCTTGGCCAAGTCACCTTCCCTTTACAACGTCAGAGTCCCGTTTTCAGTACAACAGGGGACTAGACTGGAGAGAGTGTGTCTGCCGCAGGACAGGCCTAACTGGGGTCACTCGGGGGTGCTCACATAACATGTGAAATCATGTTTCCTGGGACATGTGCACCCCTGCTCCTATCTAGTCTGTGTCCCAAGGTCCTGACGTGCAAATGGGGTGGCAGTCGTACCACCCCTGGAGTCACCATGAAGGTGACAGAGTGGGTTTCACCGAGCCAGGCATTCTGCCTGGGAAGGTGTCACCTGGTACTAAAGTATCGTTAACCGCGTCACAGGCCAGAAGGCCATACTACTTCATCCAGAATGTAATGGGTTTTTGTTCTCACCTTATTCTTAAGCATTTTTTTTTTCTGTTTCTGACACTGGCCTCCAAGTTGCAGTCCTCATACGCATAGATCTTAGCTTGAAACAGCCTAAAGCATTAAAATTAAGAGGGCCACTTGGAGGCTATAATCGTACTCCTTGGGATGGCTCCCAGTGGCTGGAGTTAACAAACCCTGGCTAACCTGATGAGTTCAGACAAGATTTTCATTTTAAGACAAGGTTTAGGCCGGGTGGTGATGGCGCACGCCTTAAATCCCAGCACTGGGGAGGCAGAGGTAGGCAGATATCTCTGAGTTTGAGGCCAGCCTGATCTACAGAGTGAGTTTCAGGATGGACAGAACTACACTTTGAAACCTTGTCTCAAAACACAAAAACAAACAAAAAACAGGGTTTTATTAGCACAGGTTGACCTTGATTGAACTGCCTATGAAGTCAAGGATGACCTTGTCTCTGATCCTCCTCCTGATTCCACTTAGGAAATGTTGGGGTTACAGGTATCTGGCCATCATGCCAAGTTCTGTTTCTTTCGTTTTGGGGGGGGGGTGGATAGGGGATTGCCTTTTTTTTTTCTTTGAGACAGGGTTGTCTCTAGGTTATGTAGACCCCAGGCTGTTCTGAAACTAGCTGTGTAGACCTGGGTGACCTTAGGGTACAGGCCTGCCTCTGCCTCACGAGTCTAGTTTTTCTTTTTTGAGACAAGGCCCTGCTATGGAGGCTAGGTCCACCTGGAACTCGCAGCAATCCTCCTGCCCCAGCCTCCCAGGAACTGAGATCACAAACATGCCTCATCACCTTCCGCTTGACAACAGGACTTTGTTTGCATACCAGAGGCTACAGTGAGAACCAGGACCTGTGTTCAATTTTCCCAGACTCCTCCTTCCAACTCATGTCACCTGCCTGTACGACCCTGCAAATTCGCAAAGACACACCTGGGACACTTGAGCGCTTCCTGGAACCAGTATTGGCAGCAGATTAAAGAGCTCCGCAACTCTAAATCTGACCCTCGTGACCCTTGCTAATGGTACCAGTTTCTTTCCCCCCCCCCTCCCCGCCAGGGGCGGAGAATTCTAGAGGCCCCGCCTGCCGGGCTGTGACTTACCCCGCCCAAATGCACCCAGAAGCCACTTGGGGCCTCCTATTCCGCCCGCCCCTGGTCTGATCCAGCCCAGTTCAGTCGCAAGTTAAGAACCCCCCAGTGCTGTGCGCTCCTGACCGACCAGCACCTGTGGGTGGGGGGGCGAGTGAGTTTGGTTGTCGTCATGGCGACGGCGTGGGTGGCCACAGCCCTGAGGTCGACTGCTGCAGCCAGAAGGCTGCGCAGCCCGGGAGGTCCTGGGGGCTCACGGAGACTGAGCTGTAGCGCGCGGCGGCGCGGGGCGAAGAGCGCCAGCCCAGGACGCCGACTCAGCACTGCCAGGGCTCACGCAGAGGACTCCGAGGGCGCAAAGGGTCGTGTCCAGTCTCCTGCCGTCGAAGAGCCGTCGTGGATACCAATTTCAGTTCCCCTCGAATCCCCTGCGCCTCCCGCCGGCAGATCACTGGTGCAGCGGGACATCCAGGCCTTCCTGAACCAGTGTGGAGCCAGCCCAGGGGAGGCACGCCACTGGCTCACGCAGTTCCAGACCTGCTACCACTCGAGGGACAAGCCCTTTGCCGTCATGGAGGTAAGCCGATCTCGGTGTTCGCCGAGTCACAGCAAGGAGATGAAGGCTGGTCGTCGTTGTCAGTCCCGACATGCCGAGCTGCGAACCCTGAGTGCAAGGGCACAGAGTTAGTGCTGGGTATAGGGGGAAGCCCTGAGGCCGAGGAAACTGCTCCTGGCGCTAGTAGGAGAATTGGGGAACCCAGTCCTTCCTCAGAGATGTCTGAGAAAGGCCCCTCACCACGGACGCAGTTAGGGGTTCAGTAGGCAGAGCTGTCGCATCACCCCTCCCCCCAAGATGTCCCAGAGTCCAAGGCCGCTGGGAGGAGCAGAGGGAGGAACACTAGTGCTAGATAAGGGGGTGGCCAAGACCCAGCGGGCAAAGGGCGGAGCAGTTGGCCAAAAGTGGGGCCTGAAGGCACCTGAGTACTGTCACTGAGGGTCCCAAGGTCCAGTAAGAACCAGCAGCTTAGAGCCAGTTCGTGTCCCTGAACGCCTGCCCCTGTACAGGTGGATGAGGTGGTGTTCCAGTGCCCGCAGGCGGTGTCCAACCTGGCTTTTGCCCTGGCCTTCCTGCAACGCATGGACATGAAACCTCTGGTGGTCCTGGGGCTGCCGGCCCCCACGGCACCTTCGGGCTGTCTTTCCTTCTGGGAAGCTAAGGCACAGCTTGCTCAGAGCTGCAAGGTGCTGGTGGATGAGCTACGGCATAATGCCGCTACTGCTGTGCCCTTTTTCGGTGGTGGGTCAGTGCTGAGCGCTGCGGAGCCGGCCCCCCATGCCAGGTTAGTGTCAACCCAGCCCACCCTGGCATCCTCAGAGTGGGCCGCTCTGCTGGCTCTGCCCCGGTCCCTCTTGAGCACCACATCTGGCCCACAGCTACGGTGGCATCGTCTCGGTGGAGACAGACCTGTTGCAGTGGTGTCTGGAGTCCAACAGCATCCCAATCCTGTGCCCTATTGGGGAGACAGCTGCGCGCCGGTCAGTGCTGCTTGACTCGCTGGAGGTGACCGCGTCCCTGGCCAAGGCCCTGCAACCCACCAAAATCATCTTCCTCAATGATTCAGGAGGCCTGCGGGATATCAGTCAGAAGGTGTGCCCCTCTCCCGAGTCCTCAGAGTGACTCCACGGCAGGTCACAGTGACTCTCAAGTCAATACAGTAGGAAGAGCTAACGAAAGAGGAGGAGAGGAGAGGTTGACCCTTAGTAGCCAGATCTGAGCCTTTCCAGGTAGAGGACTCTGGGAGGAAGTAAAGGTTAAATGGTCAAAGAGAGGTCCATAGGGCAGGGTCTACTATCTGCTGGAGGCTGGGGGCTCATCTTATCCCCTGACTTAGATCCTGAGCAACGTGAACCTGCCCGCCGACCTTGATCTTGTTACCAACGCAGAGTGGCTGAGCGTTAAAGAGCGGCAGCAGATTCGGCTCATCGTGGACGTGCTCAGCCGCCTGCCACACTACTCCTCCGCTGTCATCACTGCCGCCAGCACACTGCTCACAGAGCTCTTTAGTAACAAGGGTGAGGGCTGAGTCCCAAGGGGTGAGCATCCACCAGGCCTGGCAGCCGGCCAGCAGAAGCGGCGACTTTCCCAAACGGGTTGAAAGCTGTGGGGAGAGGCTGTACCAATGGCTTCCCAATGCTGTGGAAACCTGAGAGGGCGTGGGGAGGGGGCGTGGGGAGGGGGCGTGGGGAAGGAGCGTGGGGAGGGGGTAGGGGAGGGGCGGTGAGAGAACCCAGAGTAAGGACCGGAGAAAGGAACTTGAGAAATGGGGAGATGGGCTGAAAGCGCATTTAGCGGTGGACCTGACTCTGGCCCAACTCTCCAATCTCCCCAGGCTGTGGTACCCTGTTTAAGAACGCTGAGCGGACGCTGCGAGTGCGCAGCCTGGACAGCCTTGACCAGGGCCGTCTCGTGAACCTAGTCAACACCAGCTTCGGCAAGAAGCTCCGGGACGATTATCTGGAGTCGCTGCGCCCACGGCTACACTCGATCTATGTCTCTGAGGGGTGAGACTCTGGGCCCCAGAGGGCAGGGCCCAAAGTCCTAAGCAGGGCAGCTTCAGGCCAAGGGAAAGTCCCAGCCTGCCTCTCTCCCGCTGCGCCAGGTACAACGCAGCAGCCATTCTGACAGTGGAGCCTGTACTGGGGGGTACCCCTTATCTGGACAAATTCGTGGTGAGCTCCAGCCGCCAGGGCCAAGGTTCCGGCCAGATGCTGTGGGAGTGCCTTCGGAGGGACCTGCAGACATTGTTCTGGCGCTCACGGGTCACCAACCCCATCAATCCCTGGTAGGCCTTGCCCTCCTCTTCCCAGAGCGCCCCCCTCCCACCAGCCATGCCCCTGGCTTTACCAGCAGCGCAGCTGGACATCCATCCATCCATCCATCCATCCATCCATTCATTCATTCATTCATTCATTTCCTCCACTAGCTTCCCTTCTTCAGGGTAGTCTCCTCTAAGATCAAGGTTACCTAGTGACATTCTTCAATCCCACATTTCTGCTTTCTTTGAAGCAAGTGGCAATGAACCAGGATTCTGATCAATCCCAACCCTTCCAGCTCTCTCAGGCTCAGTTGCCACGCTGGTCACTCTAGGCTCTGTATCTGAGTAACGCCTTGCTCATTCATTCAGCAACTATATCCTCAGCCCTCCTGCTCTGCTCTGTTGGCACTAGAAAGTAACAAAGTACCAGCTCCTTTGCTACAGTAGGCAGTGGGGTGAGCTGGGAAGGCCCTTCCTTCCCCCCTCCCCTCGGACTCTCACCTTCCTAGCTGTGAGATTCTAGCAGTTACCTAACCTGGCAATATCGGCTTCATTAGATGCTCTGGTCGCTGTTCTTAGGATAAAAATAACCGACATCTGGTCCCGGTGGGGTGTCACATAGTAGATATCCTGAAAACATTGAGTGAGCAAACCATTGTCCTAAGAGGCTTCTGCCTCCACACCCAGGTACTTCAAGCATAGTGACGGCAGCTTCTCCAACAAACAGTGGATCTTCTTCTGGTTTGGCTTGGCTGACATCCGGGATTCCTATGAACTGGTCAACCATGCCAAGGGGCTGCCGGACTCTTTCTGCAAGCCAGCTTCTGACCCAGGCAGCTGACCTGCATCATGGGCCCTGTGAATCCTGGAAGAGCCAGGGTGGACCAAAAGACATTCCTTCCGGGGGTGACTCCAGCAGCATAGGGGAGGAAGCTGCAGAGGCACTGGAACAGGACATACACAGAGTGAAGCCGGACAAAGACCCAGCTCCAAAGCCACAACCAGATAGCCTTCGATGTTCAGTCTCGGGAATGGGGCTGGGATCGCCTTCCAGGGCTCTACTTAAGGTAACCATAAGGGCAGGCCAGTTTCTGTGGCCTCTGTGTTGTCTTGAGGCTCCTTCATCTTACACAGCATCTAAGCCTGCCTGATCTGCCACTCATTTTACTTCCTTCGCGTCTTGCAATTCTTCAGGAGACCTTGATTAAAATGCAAATGCTTGTCTGAGTCAGTCACACTTGTCTCAAAAACAAACCAACAAAACTTAAATTACAGTAAGGATTTTGGGGTAGGAGAGATCTTTTCTCGATGTTGGGGATGTCACCTAGGACCTGGGACATTCTAGGCAAGTGGTCTACTACTAAGTTATATCCCCAGTTGATGTTTTAAGATTTTTTTAAAAGATAGTGACCCTCTGGAAACAGGTGCTTGAAGGCCAGGGACCAAAAGATGCCTGGATGGAGCTGGAAGGTACTGAGGGTAAACACTCCCATTGTCTCCTCACTTAGGGATCAGCAGCCCCTAGAGGGGTTCTCCCACTCCTAGGACAGGAAACATTCTCCACAAACCAGTTACCTGTCACTGTGGGGGATACCCCCTGCTCCCCACAGACCATTTCCCATAAAGGCGAAAATTCCAGCTGACAGAAATGACATATTTACCTTTAAGAGCCCAGAGAAATCATAAGAAGGCCTTGACTTAAAAGTCCATACTTAGCCATCGACCGCAGGTCATCTTTATAAAACCAATACTCCTCGGCTGGGCAAGAAGCCAGAGCCCAGAGGGTTTTCACTCAACGCTTTTGAAGATTTCTTTCAAACGATGTGTGTGTGTGTGTGTGTGTGTGTTTTGTGCAGGTACCCACAGAGGCAAGAAGATGTAAGATCTCCTTGAGCTGGAGTTACAGATGGTTGTGAGCCACGTGACATGGATGCTGGAAACCTAACTGATCCTCTGAAGGGGCAGCCAGTGCTGTCTCTGAGGCCTAAACATTTTCTTAAGATTCATTTTTATTATGGGAGCTGGAGAAGTGGCCCAGTGGTTAAGAGCACTGGCTACTCTTCCATAAGACCCAGATTTTATTCCTAGCTTCAACATGGTGGTTCTCAATTGTCTATAACTCCAGTCCCCTAGACTGATGCCCTTTCCTGTCCCCCATGGACACCAGGCCTAAACATAGTGCAAAATGTACATGCAGGCAAAATACCCTTATATATTTAAAAAGTATTTTATTTATGTCTCTGTGTGTTTACACATGTACCTATGAAGGATAAAGTATTAGATCTTTTAGAGCTGGAATTTCAGGCATTTATGAGTCATCTGCAGTCAGTGCTGGGATCTGAACTCTAGGCCTCATGTGAACAGCAAGTGTTCTTAACTACTGAGTCATCGCTCCAGCCCACCCCTTCAGACACACACACACACACACACACACACACACACACACACACGTCTTGAGGCAGTGTAGCCCTTGAGATTCACTTTGTAGCTGATGACCTTGAACTTACCTTCCTGCTTCACTTCCTGAAGTGCTGAGACCACAAGGATGTGCTTCCATCCCGGATTTATTCCCACTGGATGGGAATTGAACCCAGGGACACCAGCTGAGCTGTCTCCAGTCCTTGTTCAACACCTTCTTCAACAACTTTTGATAGACCAGGTGACTTTATGATAACACCACGGCATACCAGGGATGATGACTGGCCCACGGCCCAAGAGCAGCCTGTCTTTCCTTACACATTCTGTGTTCCAAAGACTCGTCTAGGTTTGGAAATTCCGCAGACCTGACCAGTCATCTAACTCCAGCTGGATTTGCTGTGATTTGAGGCAAGCTGCCTACTTTCTCTGAATCTCCCATTTCCTCAAATGTAATATGATATCAGTATGCTTTCTAGCTGCCCTAGCCAAAGATTTCTTCAAAAGAGCTGCCCCCGACAGGCAAAGAAGGAAAGACAGGCTATGAAAGGGATTGGGGAAATCAAAAGCATAAACAAAGCTAGACATAGAGACATACCTGTAACCTCGGCATCCAGGAAGTAGAGGCAGGAGGAACAGGAGCTTGAGACCAGGCTAGGTTACAGAGTGAGATGCTGTCTCAAAAACAAAATTAATGCTGGATGTGGTGACACACACCTCTAATCCTGGCACTCGGGAGGCAGAGGGAGGAGGATCTCGGTGAGTTTGAGGCCAGTTTACAGAGCAAGTTCCAGGGCAGCCAGAGCTACACAGAGAAATCCTGTCTCAACAGTAACAGAGACAGCCTCTCTATGTAGCTCTGGCTGTCCTGGAACTCACTCTATAGACCAGGTTGGCCTCAAACTCAAGAGATCTGCCTGCCTCTACTTCCCAAGTGCTGGGAGTAAAGGTATATACAACCCCTAGAAAGTGTTTTGCTTTGTTTTTTGTTTATTTAAAAAAAAAAAGAGCGGGGGCAGGGGTGGTGGCAGCACCAGGCCTTTAATCCCAGCACTCAGGAGGCAGAGGCAGGTGGATCTCTGTGAGTTCAAGGCCAGCCAGGTCTACAGAGCGAATTCCAGGACAGCCAGGGCTGTTACACAGAGAAACCCTGTTTTGAAAAACAAAACAACACAAACAAACACAAAAAGATAGTTGAAATACGGGAACTCTCAGAACTGGGGGTAGTGGGGGAATCCTAGGAGGATCAGGATGGAGCTTAACCCAAGATGATCTTTCAAGAAACCCCAAATCAATTCCAGTCAATGGTAAAGTGCCCCATGGGGAAAACAAAAGCCAAGGCAAAACGTCTGTATAAAATGTTTATTTTCGGAGGACCATGTGGTCTGGTGTTTAGGAGGGTGCTCCATCTACCCAACCAAGGAGCTGAGAGCGGATGAAGCAGCAGGCAGCCTGGTGGGTCTGCTCCACCCTGCACATCCCAGAGCACACCAGGGCCAGCTCTGAACTCCACAATGGGAGTCAGAGAGCTGGGATTGCTTCTGCCCCAGCAAACCCCCAAAGGGCCCATGTGACTTCTGTAGCACCAGTCACTCTGCCCCTTTGCAGGGCTCCTTCTACATGTGTGAAGACACACACACACCTAGTCTGAAAAGCACTGTTTAGTTTAGCTGCATCTGCCAGGTTCCAGAAGGAATTTTCACATTTGCTTACTTCCAGATCTTCCTCTGTCCCCCACTGCTAGTACCTGCACCCCAGCTCTGCCTTACTCCTTTCTCAGGGACTCCTCCCTCCCGGGACACATGGGGGAGGGGCAGTTGACCTCAGCTCTTCCCTAAAACAGGTAAGAAGGAAACAACCCTATGAGGCATTAGCATGAGGGGTTCCATCTTCCCAAGGTCTGAGCCACAAACTTGGGGAAGAAACCTTAACTAATAAAAAATAAAAAATAAAAGGTTAAAAAAAAAAAAACAAGAGGCATAAATAAGCAGCAACTGGGCCAGCAAGGAGGAAGGTAAAGTGGCCCTCAGTGGCCCCCTGTGCCCAAATCAGCCTCTCCCTGTGGAAGTCAGCCATCAGTAGCCAAGATGACAGCAGCCCCGAAGATGCCCACACTCTCGCCAAGTAGCTTCATCTGGTTCCAGAACTCGACACGCCGCGTGTTGTGCCAATAGGAGACATTGCCATCAATGAGCAGCATGACCGGGGGCAACAACACAGCCAGAATCTGGGCAGCCAGAGTCACATAGTAACCTGACAGGAAAGCCAGGGCCAGGACCCCATAAAGCACGAAGAACATCTGGACCATCAGCTCCCCTCCTGGAAGATGGTTCAGGTATGCCAGCCGGTCTTCCTTGCTGTGCTGCAGCGAGTAGGCCTAGAGACATGGCACCTTTAGAGACTGTGCAGCAGGTGAGGGCCCCCCTGAGGTGGTACCCACAAGTCGGCTCCTGTAAAGTGAGCCTCGAAGTCCCCTCTCAGGATGGGGACCCTCTGAAAGTATGGCCTGTCTCCCCCTCTGACTATAGGACCCCAGCAGGTAAGGCTGAGCTCTGCGCCCCTGGGAGCTTCTGAAAGAAGGAAGTATGACTCCCACTTTTGAATAGACACACCATGGAAGCCCACATAGAACTCCGCCTGTGGAATATGATTCCTGGTTCCTATGATGAGGTCAAGTGCTTGAGGCCTATCTGTGTCATCTCCACTGGCCTTCCCAGGCACCAGGAAGGACTATCTGACTACCTACGAGCCCCCATCAGCTCTAGGTGGCAGAGCTGCACCACACCTCTCTGTCCCCTCTCTCTGTCCTCTGGAGGCGAAGGCACTCAGAAAATGACACCATTTATCAGATTCTCAGGATTGAGACTGAATGATCAATTCAACTCCTTATCTAGCTGGTGAAAATAATGTGGGAAGGAGGGACCCTCAGCCAGGCATAAGGTATTTGGAGGGCCCTTGAGAACCAGAAGCTGTCAGGGGCAATCTCTAGGAGCCACCAGAAATTACCTGCAAGGCCTTGTTTTACCAAGTGCCAGGATTCTGCCGGGCTTAAGCTTACGTTTCACTCCCCCACACAGGTGCCTCCAATCGACAGAGCCCCAACCTACCACACAAATGAGGTAGATGCCCAGGAACACCTGGCCAGTGGACTGCAGAGAACGGCTTCGGGGTTTCCGTCGGTATAGCTCCCCAGCCCCACTGGCCAGCACCAGAAAGCCACCAATGATGGCAACAGTGCGTGAGTACATACGGACCTAAGGTCAGGAAAAAAAGGGGCCCCAGTCAACTGCAATCATTACATTTCTCTCGGTTGTCAAGAACACATAACTGCTCCCTTCCAGTCATCCCGTTCTATCTGATAAACCCTCTTACCTATTCCAAGTGTAGTGGACAGGTACTGCAGAGAGAAATTCTCTTTACAAGGCAGAAACTGAGGGCTGAGAGGAGATAAGAAAACTGTCCAGGGTCCTACAGAAAGTAAGTGGCAGAACCCAGATGCCACATGTTGTCACCTCCTCCACCCCTAGTCTCCACCCCAGGGTTCTTGTCTCTATGTAGTATAAACTCTATACCAACTAAAACAAGAATAGCTAGCCCAGGCAGTGGTTGCGCACACCTTTAATCCCAGCACTCGGGAGACAGAGGCAGACAGATCTCTGTGTGTGAGTTCAAGGCCAGACTGGTCGACAGAGCAGGCGCCAGAACAGCCAAGGCTACTCAGAGAAACCCTGTCTTAAAAACAGATGAACAAAACAGGCCCACTGTCCCATGCAAAGCAGCCAACACATCTGCCTCCCCTACTGGACTAACAATCCAGTCCTTGAAGGCAGTGGCTCCACACCACCTTCTTCAGGCTGTCAGTGGCCAGTACTGCTTCTGCATTTGCAGCCAAAAATATCTGCACTAATATTAATTACATAGCATAAAACCTGATGAGTAGGCTAGGTATTCTCTAAAGTCTCTTTTGCTTTATGAGTCTGGGATTAATAAAGTAGTGGTTTAAAGAATTCTGGGAAACAGGTAACTCTGGGTTACAGGTCCCACCAGTAAATTATGGCATGATTTCAGAGAGGTCCATTTCTCATCTCGGGATGTCCATTGTCACACTCTACAAGGGAGATCTGTGAGGTCTCTATGTGTCTGCCATGTCTGTGCTCTGTAATAACAGCTACAAACCTAATGCCTCAGACTTCAGGTTTGGGAGGACCACATGTGCCCACCAAGTGCCCCAGGACTCTGCAGCTCCTTCCCCATAGCTAAATCTCTTCTAGAATTTATGTGCTCACCTTTAGCCAGTCCCCGTAATGGACATAGCCCCCGATGTAAGCGGCATAGGTGCTGATGGCCAGCTGGAGCGCCGCACCCAACGCAAACCAGCGCCGCTTCACTCCGAAGGACATGAAGCTAGCACACAACACAGCTGCTCCCATGTCGAAATACAGGTAAGGCACTGGAATGTCGGGCTTCCTGTGAACCGAAAGCAGGCGAAAGTAGGGAGCAATGAGGACAGAATGAATGGTAAATGTTTAAGTTCCCGCAAGCTTCGGGGCCCCCCAGAAACTGGTGACCCTCCTCACTGCTGCGGCTATATTACATTGCAGTTGGAAATAAAGCCCTGGTTATGTTGTGGGACCAGAACATTTCCCAACCTATCTGAGTACCAATTCCACCCAGTCCAAATGTCCCAATTTCTGGGCCCCAACTTCCCCCAACATCACCGCACCCCAGTTCCTGGGACAGGCCGTACCGCCCCCCACCGCATTCGACGGCTTCGTGGGCGCGCTCACCGGCGCGCCTCGGCCCTTTCAGCATACAACATGAGCTGGCTGAAGCAACCCCAAAAGGGGCAGCGCGTGAGCAGCACCGAACCCAGCTGCATGATCAGCTGCAGCATCCAGCGTCTCGAGCCAATCTTCGAAGCCATCTTGGGAAAGGGCAGTCCGCTGCGGCCTCACCCGGGTCTGGGAGACTAGGACGGAGGCTAATACAAGTAACTTCCGGTCCCTTACTGTTTTTCTCTTCGTCGGGAAACATAGCTCTTTCTCTCTAGTTCCGGATGAAAAATGTGTTCTAAAAGAAGGCGTTCAACCTTTCCGAACTCTGCCTATGGGAGAGACCTCAGAGCTCCTCTTTGCACTTTCAAAATGGGGTATTAGCAAAGAACATAGATAGGGTCAGAACACCAATAGTTCTGGATCGCAGCTTGGAAGCAAACAAGACTAAATGTAGCCAGACCCGGACACTAACCTGAAACCAATCCTGCGTCATCTAAACTGAGGCTCATTTGTGAAATGGGAATAATGACATTTTACCTCACTGTTGCTGAAGTTAAACTTAACAAAGGTAGTCCTAGCACATAAAAAAGGTATGATAAAAGGGTCCAATATATCAACACAGGACTCAGAGAGAATTCTTTGGCTTTAGCTGCAGTTTTAAAGAAAGGACTCTTTATGTCTTTGTCTCCTGAGAGAAGAGGGAAGCCTATACATTCACAACATCTTAATCAGTCCATTTTTTTCCAACTGCAATATTCCCGCTCTAGCCCTAACAGCCATCAGCTTAACTTCAGCATCCTTCAAGCGACCTCTACCTCCCCATTACATAGTCTCCAAACATCCTTTGGTAGGAGGCTGAGGGCTGATTTTATTGTTCACATGATTTCCTATGTAGATCAGGAGATCCTCCTATCTGTCATCCTCCTGCCTGCATTTCAAGGGATAGAGATTGCAAACATGCCTCCCCAGGTCTGACAGTCGCTTTCCTTTTTAATCACTTCAGCAGAGGCAATTACGATTGACATCTCTCTTATCAATAAACACACACGATTATGAATTCCAGAGTGCAATGATTGTAAGCATGTAGTTTACACACACACACGATTATGAATTCCAGAGTGCAATGATTATAAGCACACGATTATGAATTCCAGAGTGCAATGATTATAAGCATGTAGTTTACACACACACACGATTATGAATTCCAGAGTGCAATGATTGTAAGCATGTAGTTTCTGTTTATTTATGTCTCAGGCCCAAACATACACTCAGGAACTATGTACTACACGGAGAGATAAATGAACATATGTCTTGTAGTTCGCAGTCAGTGCTCATCAGACACCAATGAAAGCAGCAGAAGTTCTGGGCAGTGCATAGTTGCCACCACAAAGCTGCCCCCATCTGTGTTTTGAGACACACATGCCACACACCCTGTAAGACTAATTCACCCTCTAATATTGAACTTAAAACCCTGTAAGCACTCTAGTGCCAATGGTTATTTATCTGGGATCTGATTTCTTTCCTTTTTTTTAAAAGAATATTTATTTATTATGTATACAATACTCTTCTGCAGGCCAGAAGAGGGCACCAGACCCCATTACAGATGGTTGTGAGCCACCATGTGGTTGCTGGGAATTGAACTCAGGACCTTTGGAAGAGCAGGCAATGCTCTTAACCTCTGAGCCATCTCTCCAGCCCCTTGGGATCTGATTTCAATTCCCTGGAAGGAACTCATATCCAAACAGCATTTTTGACCATAAGGATAAAAATCTTTCAATTATCTGGTGAGTGAAAGATGGACAAAAAAGGCTTTTCTCTCTCTTTTTTTTTTTCTTCCTTTAAGTCGGGATTTTACTATGTAGCGTGGCCGGCCTGGTACTTGCTATGAAGACCAGGCTGGCTTCAAACTCCTAGAAATCTTCCTCTGCCTCCTGGGTGCTAGAATTAAAGTTACCATGGCCATCTCACACTACTTCTTCTCCTCTATTTATTTGTTTATAGACTTTTTGAGACAGAATTTCTCCGTGTAACAGTCCTAGTTGTCCTGGAACTCACTAATAAAGTTACTGCCCAGGATGACCTCAAACTCACAGAATCCACCTGCCTCTGCCTCTCGAGTCCTGGGAATGAATGAATACACACACACACACACACACACACACACACACACACACACACACACACACGGAATGAGGAAAGCAAAAAAAAATGGGATTCTGTGGATACAAATCAGGCATGGATAATAAGAAAGGGCAATGAAAAAGGTACAGGTTAAGGTTACTTTGTGCACCTCTACCCCAGTGGCAGTCATGACTTGCTTTCCTCACCATAACACAAGCCCACAGAACAGAACCACTTTCCAAGTCTCTTCAGCCACTATAGATGGTTGTGAGCCACCATGTGGGTGCTGAGGATTGAACTCAGGACCTCTGGAAGAGCAGCCAGTGCTCTTAACCACTGGGCTCTCTCTCCAGTCCCCTTTTTAGTTTTTCAAGACAGGGGTTCTCTTTGTAAACCTAGCCATTCTGGGATTTGCTCTATTGATCAGGTTGGCCTCAAACTCAAGAGATTCACCTGCCTTTTAACCAGTACGCTGGGATTAAAAGTGTACACCACCACTGCCCAGATGGATTTTTTTTTTTTGAGACAGGGTCTCACTGTGTAACTTGGCTTACCTGGAACTCAATATGCAAACCAAGCTGACATTAAACTCATAGAGTTCCACCTGCCTCTCCCTCACAAATGCTGGAGTTAAAGGCATTCACTTGATCAAACCTGGCAGAAATGGGATTATGGTCACAGAATAATTCTAGAAGCCCACCGGTCCTGCCTCCACAGGCAGAGGCCCGCTTTCCCATCTTAACCCCAGCAATCAATTTCATCAGAGTTCCTGTGTAGTTTCAATGGGAATGACCACCAGAGACTCCTGTTTGAATGCTTGGTCCATAGTGTGGTACTATTCGGTGTGGCTTTGCTGGAGGAAGTGTGACACTGTAGGTGCGGGTTTAGAGGTCTCCGATGCTCAAGCAATGCCTAGTATCACTTTCACTTGTTGCCTGCAGATGAAAATATGGAATTCTCAGCTCCTTCACCACCACGTCCCACCATGACAAAACAGACCAAACCCCTACAGCTGCAAAGCAGCCCCAACTAAACGCTTTCCTTTTTAAGAGTTGCCATGGTCATGGTGTTACCTCACAGCAATAAAACCCTAGCTACGGCAGGCCCCTTCAGCAGAAGTCATCATGTGTGAGGGGCAAGCCTGGTATCCAGGAAGCTTTCTCTGATATGCATTCCACTCTGCCTTCTTCTTCTATAGACTAACGCCTAGTCTTTAGGGTTGGGGCAGGTGTTAGCATAGTGCCAGGTCAGGGAAGGGGCTAGATGGACAGCAGGTGTCCTGACAATGAGCTCGGCCATCGGCCCACCTCCTTCTAGCCCTGTCCTGACAGACAGATGAGCCCCACAGACATCTAAGGAATTTTCTTTTTCTTCCCACATCTCCCTTAAACTTCCACTCACCTTACCAGAGGCTCCTTAGCGCTTCCCTGGTCCCACCAAGCCCCTGGAAAAACTTGCATTTGGCCATGACCGCAGTAGTAGTCACAGAGGTCAGTAAGATGCCTATGATGGCCAGCAGTGGTTGTTTTATCCAGCAGAGCCATGCCCTCAAGAGCCATACAGGTCCAGTGCACGTCAAGTTGCCTGGGCCAGGTAAGTGCAAGCTTCAAGTGACTTCATCTCAAGTGACTCAGCTTCCCAAAGGCCCACCGTAGATAATATAGAAAAGCTGACTTGTAGAAGCCATGTGTCTGCCACATTACATTCAAGGTGCTATAACCAGCTAACCACAATAGAAAAGCTATTGCCCACGAGGCCACAAAGGCCTTCCTTGGCATCCAGTGTGCTGTTGTTGCTCCCAGCCAGAGAGAGGACTTTTCAGTCCTGAAGTGATGGCTAGGGTAGTTCCTGCTGCAGTGGGTTCCAAGAACTGGTATAGGTGGAAGAGGCCTGAGCCTGCTGCTGCCCAATTCAGGCAGCTGGTTGTGGCACAGGCCAAGCTGTCTCGGGCTCCCCCAGTGCTATTAGGTGCAAAGGTTCAAGGTGGTGAACAGGTTGTGGAAAAGGTCTGGAGAGAGAACTCAGAGCAGCTGAAAAGTCTGAATGCAGGTGGGCCAGTCGGTTGTGGAGAGGTCCAGCAGCTCCAGGAAGTGCAGGTCCTCCAGCACTTCATTAGCCAGATTCCAGAGGACTCTGTGAAAAAGCAGCAGCACCCAGTTCCCTGGGGCAGTGGAGATGCCAAGTGGTAAATGGCTGAAGTTACTGTGACTCGGCTCCAGGAACCAGATTCACAATGAGCAGATTAGGGAGGTGGAGCAGGTGGAAGCTCCCATAGTCCGCTAGACTGCTGTCACATTGCACAGAAAGGCTAATCCCACCAGTATGGTATGGTATGGTAGTCACTGTGAGCAAAGAGCAGCTGCACCTGACCCATCCTTGTTCATTGAGAGATCCATCTGAAGATGGCATTGGGGAACAGAAGATGCGGAGACCCTCACGTTTCAATTCCTCCTGGATAAGTGTGGTAATGTCAGGGAAGAAAAGCAACCATCTAAAGACCCCTCACCATTTTCTGGGTCTCCAACATGGGCTCAATATTACCCATGTGCCATCCTCAATAGTTTTTACTTACCCAGATTGCTGGCAAGATTCATTTTAAGCTTGGCATAGTGACTCATACCTACAATCCCACCACTTAGGAGCTTGAGGCAAAAGAATCTCCATGAGTTTAAGGTCAGTCTAGGCTACAGAGAGTGGCTCTTTCACAAAACAAGAGCTGGAGATGTAGCTTAGTTGGTAGAGTGACTGTCTATCAGGCACAAGCCGAGTTCAAACCCAATACTACATAAATTGAACATGACGGTGTAAGCCTGTAACCCCAACCCTTGAGAGGTAGAAGCGGGAGCTCAGAAGGTCAAGATTATTTTGCTATATGTGTGGAGTTCAAGGCCAGCTGAGCTACAGGATACCCTCCCTGCCTTTCGAAAATCAATCTCAGAGTCTGGTGGTGCACACCTTTAATCCTAGCACTTGGGAGACAGAGGCAGGTGGATCTCTGTGAGCTCAATGCCAGCCTGGTTACAGAGCATGTTCCAGAACATCCAGGGCTGTTACAACAAAACAAAGGCCAAAGGTGGACATGGTGATTCACAGCTGTTTCCCACTACTAGGGAGGCTGAAGCGCAGGGTTATCCTGAGTTTGAGGATAGCAGGTACAAATGAGTTCCAGGCTGGACAAGGCTATAATGTAAGAGATGATCTTAAAAAACAAAACAAACAAACAAACAAAAAAAAACAAGAGGCTGGAGAGATGGCTCAGAGGTTAGGAGCAACTGGCTACTCTTCCAGAGGTACTGAGTTCAATTCCCAGCAACTACATGGTGGCTCACAGCCATCTGTAATGAGATCTGGTGCCCTCTTCTGGCCTGCAGGCATACATGCAGAACACTGGATGCAGAATAAACAACAACAACAACAACAAAACAACAAAGGCTGGATGTGGTGGCATTCTTCTAATTCCAGCACTAGTGAGACAGAGACAGAGGCAGGAGGACATCTGTGAGTCTGAGACTAGCCAAGCCTACATGAAGAGATACACACACACACAATCTCCAAACTGCTCATAAACGTCGACTGTAAGGTGCAGGCAAATGCACAGCACACCACTGACTCAGTAATGGACTCTGTGTCTAGGGAAGGAGGGCGGCTGGTAAGTTCTACAATCAAGTAGGCTGCATCCTCAGAAATGACTCTAAAAAATGGATCTGTATGGCAAAAGATACAGTAAGTCTTAGTATTTTTGAGGCGACAAGTGAAAAAATACTTTGCTTCTTAATGTTGCTGTATAAGCCACCATGTAAGGCTTCGTTAAGAGTTTAGTTTAGCCGGGCGGTGGTGGCGCACGCCTTTAATCCCAGCACTCGGGAGGCAGAGGCAGGCGGATCTCTGTGAGTTCGAGACCAGCCTGGTCTACAAGAGCTAGTTCCAGGACAGGCTCCAGAGCCACAGAGAAACCCTGTCTCGAAAAATAAAAAAAAAAAAAAAAAAAAAAAAAAAAAAAAAAAAAGAGTTTAGTTTATAACACACTCAGCAGCCTACATATTCCTTCATCTGTAAGGCACTTTATTATTGATCAGTACATGAAACTCCCAAAGTTTAGGCAGCACTCGGGGTTGATTTCAACTTTCATATTCTCTCTGGTTTTGCTTTGTAGCTCTTGCTGTCCTGAAACTCATTCTATAGACCTGACAAGTCTCACACTCCTCTAATGCTGGGATTAAAGGTTGTGCCTCCACCACCTGGTTGATTTCAAGTTTCTTTGGGGCGGGGACACACTGATGCCAGTGACCTTGAGCAGATTTGAGAAGGTGCACCTATCATGTAACTGTAGCCACGCTTCAGGTAACCAATTCCTACACTTGCTCCTGCCTCCGTCCTACCCTCACTCCATCCAACTAGCTTTCTGCATTACACATCACCATCCTAGGTACACAGATGAAATGGAGAGTGATCCCTATATATTTTTTCTTTAAAAACAAGATCTCACAATGTAGCCCTGGCTGGCCTCAGACTCAGATATCCTCCTGCCTCTACCTCCCTAGTGCTGGAATTATAGAAGTGTACTGCCACAGTATCCTCAATGCCATTTCTTCCTTACCAAGGAAGACAATGGACTAGTTGTGTACAAATGAAATGCCAGTATGTGGTAAGGAAACCATTTTTTTTTTTAAAGTGCTGTGTGCATGGACATGCATGCCCAGCACTGTGAGTCAGAGGACAGCTTCATGGAGCTGTTTCTCTTTCCACCTTTGCATGAGTTCCAGGGCTCAAACTTCGGGATGTTAGATTTGCATGCAACAAGCACTTTATCTGCAGAGCCATTTTGCCAACCCCAAGAAGATTTTGAAACATGTATTCTTAGCTTCAACAGTATTAGGGAGAGGATTGGTCAGATGACTAAGCTCTTGCCACTAAGCCTGACAACCTGAATTTGATCCTTGGTACACACTTGTTCCCTAACCTCCACATTTACTCAATGGCAGGTTCACAACTACAACCACAACTTTTTTTTTTTTTTTTTTTTTTTTTTTTGGTTTTTCGAGACAGGGTTTCTCTGTGGCTTTGGAGCCTGTCCTGGAACTAGCTCTTGTAGACCAGGCTGGTCTCAAACTCACAGATTCGTCTGCCTCTGCCTCTCGAGTGCTGGGATTAAAGGCGTGCGCCACCACCGTCCGGCCACAAGTATAACTTTTAACAGATTATTCTAAAGTGTTATGGAGCAGTCAGCAATATGGCTCAGAACATCACCCAATGACCTGAGTTCTAGTCTCAAGATCCACGTTATGAAGAGAACCAATTCTTTTTGTTGTTAGTTTTTGTTTTTTCCAGACAAGGTTTCTCTGTGTAATTCTGGAGCCTGTCCTGGCAATTCACTCTGTAGACCAGGCTGGCCTCAATCTCACAAAGATCAGCCTGCCTCTGCCTCCCAGGTGCTGGGATTAAAGATGTGTGCGAACACACCCGGCTGAGAACCAATTCTTGCAAACTGTCCTCTAATCTCCATATTTGCCACCACACACAGAGAAGCAAGCAGTGTACATCAGCACACATTCACAGGCACATACACAAAATAAAAACAAGATTTTAAGTGTCAATGAGGGACTGGCAAGATGGCTACGTGGTTAAGGACACTTGCTCCCTTCTCTTTCAAGGTCTAAGTTGGTTCTCAGCACCCAGAGAGTGGCTCACCAACACTTGTGATTCCCCTCCAGCTCCAGGGAATCTTGCACCATCTTCAGACCTCATTGGGCAGAAACTGAGCACTCTCAAAAATCTTAAAATTTAAAGCATCAAGGTGTGATCTATATGATGGTTCAGTGGTTAAGAGCATTGCCTGCTCTTCCAAAGGTCCTGAGTTCAATTCCCAGCAACCACATGGTGGCTCACAACCATCTGTAATGAGGTCTGGTGCCCTCTTCTGGCCTGCAGACATATACACAGACAGAATATTGTATACATAATAAATAAATATTTAAAAAAATTTAAAGCATCAAGAAGTCTTTGTCTTCGATCACTGGTTCCAAAAGTGGTACCACTGAACTAAGAGTCAATGTTGGAGCAAGTTCCCAAACATTAACCAATCAGACACCTGGAGTCAAACAGCATAGATTTAGTATCAACCCCCATAGTATGGCTGTCCCAGCACTAAATAGCAATGACACCAACATGTGTGCAATGGGAGACAATGAGATACTGGTGCCAAGGTCCATGTGGGGAGGAAAGAAATGTCCCAAGGCCAAGGAGACATGATGAAGCCGCCTGTACACACTTCATCAAAGATCACACTCTTGGATAGGTCAGCATCTTTTCAACCTACAAGGCAACTACTCTTCCATCTCCTCTGCAGTCCTTCCCAAACCTGGCAAATAAGCAGTGCAAAGGATGTCAGTTTGGAGCTTCATAGTCCCTTAGGGGCCCATGACCCTAACAAGATTTTGGGATGCTGCAGGTCTGCCATCACAGGCTGTCAGGGCACTGCACACAAGCACTGACCTGGACAAAAAACAAGTATTTTCAGCTAATAACCAAATTCTCTGCACAGGGCCTTCATAAAGAACTCCATGACTGAGGGCAGGCATCAACTGCCAACGCATCATTTAGTAGCCTCACTTCAAATGCCCTTCACAGAGTAGGACAGGTTACCAGTTACGAGTGCTCGCTTCAAAAAGGCGGAGTCAGGCAGAGGCCATGTAGCTACTGAAGGAGAAAGATGCCAGAAACTTACTGGCAAGCCACAGCCTTGTGGGTGATACAAAGATTGAAAGAAATGGGTTAATTGAAGATATAAGAGCTAGCTAGGAATACACATAAACCATTAGCCAAACAGTGTTTTAATCAATATAGGTTTTGTAATTATTTGGGTCTGAGCAGCCAGGAAACGAAAGTGCAGTCTCCGTTTACAGGTACACCCTTCTTTTCCACTACCCTCCCATTGTTTTTGTACTAGGGTCTCACCATAAATCCCAGGCTGGCCCTGAACTCAAGATCTGTCTCAGCCTGTCAAGTGTTGGGTTAGGGGTAGATCACGATACTAGATTCTGAATGGAAGTCATTTAAACATTCCAGGACTATTTATATGAGGAACCTCTTCTATGCGTCTTGACACTTAAATACCCTACTAACTCTTTATGCCAATTCTAGATGGGTATTTTCCATGTTCAAAATTGGGAAAACAGTTCTGGGCAGATGATAGGTCTCTCCAATTAAAAAGGAACAAAAGGCTAGGCAGTGGTGAGGCACACCTTTAATCCCAACACTTGAGGCAGAAGCAGGCGGATCTCAGGGAGTCCGAGGCCAGTCCTATCTACAGAGTTCCAGGACGGCCAGAACTAAAGAGTGAAACCCTGTTTTGAAAAACTAAAACTTTAAAAAAAAAAAAAAAAAAAAAGAAACAAAAGAGAAAAGAGTAAGGACATGAACTCAACTGCGACAAGGTTTTTTCTCTAAGGTCTACAATTCTGTGTAAATTAAATCAAAGGTTGTTCTTTGAATTTGGCCATCAGCAAGTGATGAATGGGTTTTCTTTTCAGCTGCTCTATCAAGCCACTTATAATGAATGACTGATCTATGAATACTACACACACACCTACACACACACACACACAAACTCTGGGTTCCTCCCCTTTTAAAACGTGTGTGTGCTCATGGGCGTGCATACCACAGAATGCATATGGAGGCCAGAAGACAACTTTATGGAGTCAGTCTCCTCCCCTTTTTCTGTGGGTTCTGGGAATCCAACCTGGCTCACCAGGCTTGTGCACCAAGGGCCCTTACCTGTTGAGCCACCTCCCCAGTCTGGACTTTCCTATAGCACACTGTACTTGCACTGTACTTCTGCAGGTGTTCTCAGTGGTAAGAGTGGGTAAAGAGAAAAACAGGCCATCTAAAGAGAGGCTGAACTCAGCAGGCATACTCTTCTACATTTCAGACTCTTCATTTGGGGGCACTAAAGTACGCACAAACATGAGTGATGGTTAAAAAAATTTGGGTTTTATTGTTTTTGCTAAACAATACTAAAAAAAATGTTTTTTTTTCCATTTTGAAGGCAGGGCTTGAATTATTTAATTTTGATCCATTTATTTAATTAAAAAAAAGGGAAAAGAGATCATGGCCAAAAAAAAAATTAGCCCCACCTTACCCCCAAAGCTCTAGCCAGTCACATGAGCATCACCCATGTCCCACTCAGTGCCTGATATTCAGGTGGTAGCACTCTGCCCCATGAGACTACCCTGGAGGTGCAGGGGCATCAAGTACCAGTTTTGGCTCTCAGCAGGTTAGTCAAACCAGGCAAACTGGTGAGCTAAAGTCCAGAAATTCTTTCAAGGTTTTCTGCTCATTGGCTAAGCACATACAAACTGTCATTAGCTTGTAAGATTTCAGGGGGTAGGAGGGGGCCGAAGAGCAGGAGGATGGTAGAAGAGAAACTAGAGATTATTCAAGCTTTTCCTGGGCTAGAGGCTCTGGACATAGACTTAAGAAAGGTGGGGGTAGATCAAATCCAGGTTTCATAGAAGAGAAAATCAGCCCGGAGGAGAAGAGCTGAGATGTGCCATGCAAGCCAGTTCTTCCTGCAGAGGCACAGGCGGGGGGGGGCCTGACTCCCGAGTGGAGACTGACGAGAGTTCGTCTAGTACCATGAAGACAAGGCAGAGGGAGTCCTGAGGTTGGGGCCAAATGTGAGACAGGTACACAGTTAAAGACCAGAAAGCCGTCAGGACCCTCAAGGCCAATCCCATCTGCACACTGGCTCTGCAGGGCTGCAGGAGGTCCTCGCTGGGAACTAAGTCAAGTTAATCGGCGGGCTCTGAGTGGTAGGAAGGACAACACATTTTTGTTTTCAGAGGGATGAGGTGGGAAGAGTGGCCATGATCTAGTAAAAAGAGACCTGCAAGAAGCAGAAAATACTTAGAGAACATTTTAATATATATTTCCATATATATATTTAAAGTTAAGAAAAATAAAACTAATTCAAGCCATGCCCTGTGCAAAAAAAAAGGAAAAAAAATGTCAAGAAAAAAAAAAAATGAAAAATTTCAAGTGAGACCTCTGTCTTCTGCTCCGGTCTCAACTTCAGAATCACAGTCAGCTTGTTACTTTTATTTTGGAAGAAAAGATGTAAAAGTTTCTTTCAATCATTCAGAAGGCAAGTATATCCACTTATAAAAACAGAATGGCAGAAACAGACTAGGAAAGGAAAAGTCACAGGTGAGTGGAAAGGAATTTGCAAAAATAAAACTAACAAGATGACTGTTCCAGAAGGGGCTGTGAAAAGGACATGGTGGGCCGAAGTCTGTTAGTCAAGTAATGATTCAACTTTTAAATTATTCTCTTGTTCTTTTTTTGTTGGGTGTTTGTTCAAGTCTAGGTTTTCTGAAACACTGACTCTTTAGTAAGAGTCAGCAGGAAATATAGGATCCCTTCCCTCCCCCGGCCTGCCTCCGCTGAAGCCACCACCACCATCTCTGTGGCTGAATGCTGGAAGAGTCCTCCATGTCTGTGGACTCAGGATGACAGGGCAGCCTCCTTCTGTGGTTGTTGGGCTTGTGAACGCTGCAGTATCTTTTGGCTTTCCACATCTCTAAAATGTTTTTCAACCTGCAAGAGATCGAGCACCCAAGTCAGATAGGGCAAGGTCTCCTCCTTATACAATCTAAGCCAGCTTAATATGCCCAGGCCTGACTATCTGCTCCATGAAACCACGCAGTCAGCTTTGGCCTTGCTGCTATCTACCAGTCTCCTCACCTGCAAGGTAGGCTGGCAAGAGCCTCTAATTTCACCATTGTGGCAGCTGAGCTAAAACTGGCTTAAGATTGTAGCTATAAACTAACACATAAGGGGTTATTATTACCACCAAAATTCCTCTTCTTTCTAATAATGTATTATTTTTTTATAAGTCTTATATTTTTCTTTTTTTATTTTTTGGTTTTCCGAGACAGGGTTTCTCTGTAGCTTTGGAGCCTGTCCTGGAACTCACTCTTGTAGACCAGGCTGGCCTCGAACTTACAGAGATCCACTTGCCTCTGCCTCCCAAGTGCTACGATTAATGGTGTGAGCCACCACCAACCAGCTAAATTTTTGCTTTTTCTACAACTGTTATATTCTAAAAAATAAGATCAACCTACAGTTCTTTTCGTTTGTTTTGTTTTTCGAGACAGGGTTTCTCGGTGTTGCCCTGGGTATACTGGAACTCGCTCTGTAGACTAAGATCTGCTGCCTCAGCCTCCCCAGTGCTCGGATTAAAGTTGTGCAGCACCACGGCCCAGCAAACCTACAGTAAAGAACCTGCCTAGTGCCAGGCGATGGTGATGCACGCCTTAAATCCCAGCACTTGGGAGGCTGAGACAGGTGGATCTCTGTGAGTTCAAGGCCAGATGGTCTACAGAGCGAGCTCCAGGACAGCCAGGGAAAACAGAAACCCTATCTCGAAAAAAACAAAACAAAACAAAACAAAACCCACTTGGAGCTAAGAGAAACGGTCTAATTCCATAGTCATGTGGTGAAAGACACAGGGCCAACTGCTTACTCCATCCCACACCACCGACGTTCCTATCCTCACACTCTCGTGACACAGCAGCAGAGGCTGGTGAATGGGGCACAGGCAGGACTATTAGGAGACACCATGACTGCAGGAACACAAGTGCCCTGCTCTGATGAGGGAGGACAAAGGCCAAGGAAGCCTCCTCTCCCAAAGTTTCACAGCTCCTTTACTTACTATTTTTCGTACATGGCTCAGTGCACTCCCCTCTTTGCCTTTACAATTTTCCACTTGATATGGGGGTGTAATAACAACTTCTTCCATGACTACGATGTTTTTTTCTTGCCATTTACAGTCTTTAATGCTGGAAGGAGAAGAATATAGGTGAATGTGACATCCTGGGGACATCCCAAACCTCCCATCTAGTGAATAAGTAACTTTAGAGTCAGGCATGGGGGCGCACACCTTTAATCCCAACACTCAGGAAGTAGAGGCAGGCAGATCTCTGAGTTCAAGGTCAGCCCAGTCTATAGAGCAAGTTCCAGGATAGCCAGGGCTACCCTGTCTTTAAAATAAAGATAAATTAAAAAAGTTTTAGAAAGCAATGGCACTAATGCACTATTTCGTAGGGAGAGTCAAGAACCGTTAGTCTCAACCATCAGGGGCCTGAAGAGCCACAAAACATTTGGTGGCAGCCTCAGAAGTTCAAGCCAAATTACAAAAGAAAAAGCAGACCGAGGCTGCTAGACCTGACTCAGTGGCCTGGAACAGAGGCTTGGCAACTGCTTTCTATCCAGGGTCAGATCACAAACAGCTATGGAACTCTGCCAACACATGACACATATACAAGGGGCAGACCTACCCACTCTTGGCCTAGGGAGAAATACTATTTCTAGAAATACAGTGATCTGTACTTTGCCTCCACCCAGCCCCTGCCCTCAATCATGCAAACTGTGTTCCAACTGGCCCCACTCAATTACCAGACAGCCAGACACCTGTCAGACCAGGAAACTCCATCTGAGTTCCCACATGGGGAATCCCAGTGCAGCTGATACTAAGAGAGTTCCTTCTCATACCTGGAAATGTGCAGACACCCGGCCCCAGACAGCTCTGCTGCCAGCTGCCATCTGTGCACCAGACCCAGGGTGGCTAAACAGGGTAACAGAAGGCAGCAGGGGGGTTGAGGTGGGTGTCAAATGTTCCAGGTTTTCAGCAGTTAGGGAAGCTAGTAGAGAGTCTGACTTCTGCTGTGACAATATGTGTTTCAGGAGGAGGTAAGGAGGTGGCCTTCTGTTCTTCCTAACTCCCTGTGTTTGTCCCAAGGCACAACTAGGCAAAGTAATAAGACTTCCCTTCTTCCCTTAATAAAACCACAAGCTTTTAGATGAAGGGACAGCAATAACAAAAACAAAGAAGCTAATCATGAGCTCTAAATTATGGGCTACTATCACTAGAGACCCTTACAAGACAATCCAATCCCAAACAAACTTTTATAGACACACTGAAGTGACTCAGTTATGATTACACTATTCCACCGTGCAAAGGAGTTCCAAGTGCCACATCTCTGGATACCAGTGTGCTGCATCCCCGGTACATTTTCAGGAAGATGACCACCCAGAAGCCTTTCATCAGACAAACAGCCAGTACCAGCTCTAGGAAAATGAACCCCTATGCTCCCACAACTCACGTCTTGTGAATGGTCTGGAAGAGCTGCTGGCCCTCCAGGGAGACGCCAGCGCTGATTGCATAGGCCTGGCTCAGCTTCTCCTCCTTCTCCGTCCGTGCTTTGCTGGCAAGCTAGGGTGAGGGAGAGGAAAAAAGACTCAGAAAAGCATTCACCTCCATTCTTTCCAACTCAGGGAAGCAAGTCAGAAAAGATTGCTCTGGAGTCAGTTCGACTAGGAATCCAATTAAACAAACAAAAACCCCAAATATAGGATCTAAATAGTTATTATTTGCAATTCCTGGCAAACACCCTCTTTTCTATTTTTTCCTGAGGGCCTCCAATGTGCCAGACATGCACCGTGCTACCTAAGAGATTCAGCCTGAAGGAAACATGAAAACACATCACAAACCTGCAAACAGAAGACAAGTCCAGCGAAATGGTGACATGCAGCATTCAGGGGTAGAGAACAGCTGTGGGAAATGGAGCCTGGAGATAAACCAATGCACACTTCTACTTAGAGAAAGCACACACTCACCCACTGCTGTGCCAATGCAGAGACGAGCATGCACTTTCACAGACCAAGTCTGAGGTACAGCTCCTGACAACAAGGCTCAGCCTGGCTAGCATCATAGGTTCATCTAACAGCCAAGCCTAAAATAAACTTAATCTATCATCATCTGAGCTGAGGGCAGCCCTGCCCCACTCCACCCTGCAAAAAAGGAGTGGTCTGAATTTTGCCTCATGCCTGCTCCTTCACTGCTCCCTAGTGGATCAATCACAAATTGATCAAAGGAAATTCTGGTAAAATCTGATAGTCTACTAAAATGTCAGGAATCCTTCTGGCAAGGGTGGGTACCCTATCAGCCTATATTGTCCCACCTTACACTATTGCTTGCTAGAAAAATTTTGAGTGTGAGACAAAACAAATGTGTAATACAAGGCAGTTAAGAAAAACAGGCAGATAATGCACCTGAAAAGAGAATGGTCTAAAGATCTTTCGGTTCCATAAACACAAACAGTTCGTACACAGAACATAAACATAATGAAGCTGCACACTAAATACACACAGTAATAATACTTAGGGGACACAAAGGGGCTAGCCCACACATGCTGTCATTTTAGTCTCTCCAGATAAAAGCAGAAAGCAAGACAAACCTCTCCTCTGATTTGAAGCCAGAGCTCACCTGGTCTTCAGATATGGACATATAAAAAGACAACAGCAGTATATTAATAATCTTACAGGCCTGGCTGCTATTCTGGTCCCATTAGGCTACAGCTTCACAGAGGAATCAATGCGCTCTGAGCAAGGCAACCCCATCTGAAGTGAGAAAGTCTTGGGACTTGGAAACACTGAGTTTCTATGGCAAGAGAACGGCTGGTGTGTATTTTAAGCAACAAGCAACGCTTTTTCAGGAACCAAGAAAACCCTGGTAACCAACCACGAGGGGTTTCCTTGAGTCTAGTTTTCCAAACAATGTCTCAGAAAATGAAGCCTCCAAGGAAAGAAGGATAAACCAGAGGGCAGTGGCACCATTGGGAGTTGCTGATGGCCAGGCAAGAGCTCCTTCACTGAGCTATGCTTCACCTCCTGGACAATGGACTCAACTACTCTACCGTATAGTACCTGCAATTAAGCTTTAGATATCAGTCATCAGTTTATATGTTGTGTTTTCATGGCAATCTGAAAGAGAATTTGCCTTCACCAGAAAGTGGTACAATGGACTCAGTTTCTCCCAAACAAGGCTGAAACTGCAGCTTTCTTGGTACAGTGCTTGCCAAGCAAATATGAAGCAGTGGGTTTGATCCCAGCACTGCAGACCCTAGGAAGTGGTGACAAAGGCCTGTAATGATAGTAGAATCAGAAGCTCAAGATCATTCTCAGCCATACAGCAAGTTCCAGGGTACCCTGGGGTATGTATGTGAAATCCTCTCTCAAAAAGACCCAACCAACCTAGGCATGGTGGTACACGCCTTCAGTCCCAGCACTCAGGAGGCAGAAGCAGGCAGATCTCTGTGAATTTGAGGCCAGCCTGGTCTATAGAAGTTCCAGGACAACCAGGGCTATACAGAGAATCCCTGTCTAGAAAAAAATAATAATACCCAAACCAATCAGGCATAAATAAATTGCTCGTTTCCTGGGCTAGAGAGATGGCTCAGCAGTTCCAGGACAGCCAGAGCTACAAAGAGAAACCTGTCTGTGTGTGTGTGTGTGGGGGGGGGGGGGCGCAAGAGAGTGTTCCCACAAAAACAATGAACATGTGTCTCCTCGCCTCAAAACTGTGAGTCAGAAAAGGAAAGGCCTTGATCTTGCCTTTTTTTAAAAAAAATATTTATTTATTTATTATGTATACAATATTCTGTCTGTGTGTATGTCTACAGGCCAGAAGAGGGCACCAGACCCCATTACAGATGGCTGTGAGCCACCATGTGGGTGCTGGGAATTGAACTCAGGACCTTTGGAAGAGCAGGCAATGCTCTTAACCTCTGAGCCATCTCTCCAGCCCTCTTGATCTTGCTTTTTATCAGGAATAGACTCACACAGAACACAGATCAGTCTTCTGTAAAGCAAATAACCATCACTTTCTCACCTTTACTGTTTACAACGAATCTGCATATGCCTATGCTATTGTCAACTGATAATATGCTCTAGTTATTCCAAATTAGCAAGCTGAAGGTTCTTTTAAAAAAATTATTTTTAAACTTTTTATTTATTTATTTGTTTAAAATTTTATTTATTTATTTATTTATTATGTGTACAGCATTCCTTCCATGTCTGCCCGTATGCCAGAAGGGGGCACCAGGTCTCATTACAGATGGTTGTGAGCCACCATGTGGGTGCTGGGAATTGAATTCAGGACCTCTGGAAGAGCAGCTAGTGCTCTTAACCACTGAGCCATCTCTCTCCAGCCCCAGTTAATGAATTTTTAAATGTACTAAAACCTTATCAAGCCCAAGAGAGGTACTTGGTGCCTTTGCCACTGGGAATAACTCATTGTTCTCTCTGGTCTTCAGTCAAGAACCTTCAATTTGGGGCTGGAGAAATGTTTCAGAGGGTGGGAGAACTGGCTTTCAGAGGTCCATTAACTATCATCATCTATCTACCCTAGCTTATTATCTATGCTAGCTGCTGGCTTTGCTACCAATCAAAACAAGCACTAACCAGTCAGCACCTCAAAACATAAGCACTCAAGTGTAAGAGCGCACTACACTCAGGCAAATCCAAAGCATAAGCCCACAAGTACACGTCAGCAATAGGAGGGGCTTAACTGAAATGACGGACTTGACATCCTGCATGAGCTCGCCCCCTCACTGTGCATTATCCCCACTGAAGCAAGTTAACGTCTACAGACCAGAGCTTCCTCCTGAGGCCACTTTATAAATACCATCTAGGGGGCTGGAGAGATGGCTCAGAGGTTAAGAGCATTGCCTGCTCTTCCAAAGGTCCTGAGTTCGATTCCCAGCAACCACATGGTGGCTCACAACCATCTGTAATGGGGTCTGGTGCCCTCTTCTGGCCTGCAGGCACACACACAGACAGAATATTGTATACATAATATATAAATAAATAAATATTAAAAAAATGTTTAAAAAAAAAAAAAAATAAAAAATAAATACCATCTAGATGTGGGCAAAGAAAGAAAACCATATGAATGTGATAACCAAACAAAGCACATCGAGAGTAAGTGGCTCTGAGCTGGCAAGATAGTTCAGTGGGTAAAAGTGCTTGCTGCCAACCTCAGTGACCTGAGTTCAATCCCCAGAACGCACAAGGTGGAAGGAGAACCAGCTCCTGCAAACTGTCCTCTGACTTTCATTTGCGTGCACATGTGCACCCACATACATACAAAACATGTAAAAATTAAAATATTTATATTAAATATCTCCTAACCATGTGATTTAATAAATACGAGAATACACAGCCCCTTGTGTACTCAGTGACATGTAGAGGGAAAGGAAGACACTAAGAAAACCCAAGCAATATATACTTCATTTTGTTGCCAGCTGAGCCATCTTATTTCCATACACCCAAGAAAGCACAGGTGCTGTGGGGACTCCAGAGGGATTCCTACTGCAAACATTTAACAGACTGCGACAGCTGATAGGACAAGCAGAGTCCAGGGAGAAACCTGCCGGTGTGACCTACTGACTTCATCCTGCCACTCTCACAGCTTGCCTTCCCTGTGTTTGGTTCTGTATTTACAGCTGCCCTTGCAGAGGGGTTAGGAAGCAATGCAGCTGTTGTCTGAAACGGCTGGTGCTGCCTGCAAGCCTGGTGGGGACAAAGTGCAGACCAGAGTAGCTAAAAACAATGATCATCCTAAGAAACCTTACTCCTAGCTCTTTCAGATCTGAAGCATGCTCTTAGGACCCCCTTCCCTCTTTAAATTTAACTGGGTTTTGTTTTGTTTTGTTTTTTCAAGACAGGGTTTCTCTGTGTAACAGAGCCTTGGCTATCCTGGAACTTGTCTTGTAGACCAAGTTGGCCTTGAACTCACAGAAATCTGCCTGTTTCTGCCTCCCAAGTGCTGGGATTAAAGGCATGCGCCACTGCCTGGCTAAATTTAACTGATTTTTATGTGTATGGGTATTTTGCCCACATGTAGGTTTGTACACAAGAAATATGCCTAGTGCTCAGGGACCAGAAAGGGGTGTCAGATCCCCTGAGACAACTGTGAACTGCCATATAGGTACTGGGAATGGAACCTAGGTCCTCTAGAAGAGCAGTTATTGTTGACCACTGAGCCATCTCTCCAGCCCCTTGGAAGCCTTTATGATGCAGGGTTTCAGTACATGTAACTCAGGCTGGCCGAGAACTTGCAAGCCTCCTTCTTGATTCTGAGTGATAGGATTACAGACTTGTGCTACTAAACCCACTGGAAAATTCTTATTCTTTGCTAGCACCAAGCAAGCTCTCAAAAAGATGCCTTCCAAATGTCAGTATTTCCACAACTGTTTCCTAACTGAAAGTTTCACAGATATACTCTGGGCCAGGTGCATATACCTGTGCACCCCTAGTTTCATGGGAGGAAGGCTAAAGTGGTATCCCTTGAGCCTAGGAGTTCAAGGCCAGGTTGGCCAACATGGCAATTATTTAAAACGTGGGCAAACAATCAAGAGGGAGGGAGGAAGTAAAGAAAGGAGGGAGAGGAGAAAAAGATCATCATTCAACCCTGGACAGCTGGAAACAAAAATATAGTTCCCTAATGTGAAGCTGTGTCCTAGAATACATAATGCTGAATCAAATGGGAATGGTAGAGCCAAAAATGCCTGGCAGTGAAAACTAAAATTCTAAGATCTAATTTTGAATGAAAATTTATGCCTGGCTATGCACCAAGACAAAATTAAACACTTAATACTCAAATAACCCTATGAAATATGGACTAAAACTACTGCTACTTGATAGATGAAGAAAATAAGGTACAGGTGACAAGAAAATTGCCCCAAATTACCAAGTCCTAAGTGGTAGGGTTTAGATTTGAACCTGGGCAGGCTGGTTCCAGAACATTCCATTTTTGCCAGTGTTGGAGATGAACTCAGGGCTTCATACATGCTGGTAAAGTGCTCTACCAATGAATGACAAACTCCCAGCCCCAGAGCAAGTGCTCTTGACCACTGTACGCTCGCTCCCGGTGTCACCCGCAAGAATGAACTCTAGGGCTGGTGAGACAGAGGGCTCAGTGGGCACAAGCACTTGTCTGTCACCACACTGGACGATCTCTGTGGAAGAGAGCAGCTCCCTTAAGTTGTCCTCTGACTTCCACGTAAGCACTATGTGCCATGGGAGTGCTCCAAATACACACATACAATCAAATAGACACAAATTTACTTTAAAGAGGAAATATCAAATCTAGACTAAATTTTAAAACAGAAAAAGGAAAAAAAAGTTGTCTAACCATGCTTGCACCCCCAGCACTCAGGAACCTAAACCAGCTTGGCTACAGAGTAAGGTCCTTCCTGTCTAACAAACAAAAAGGAGTGAAATCCAAGGCTGGCTAGAGTTGCAATCTCTAGAATCAACATGGTGGAGCAGAAAACTGACTCCTTTCACCTCTACACGTGCACATACAACCCTGAAAATAAGTTATCATTTTTTTAATATTTATTTATTTATTATGTATGCAATATTCTGTCTGTGTGTATGTCTGCTGACCAGAAGAGGGCACCAGACCCCCATTACAGATGGTTGTGAGCCACCATGTGGTTGCTGGGAATTGAACTCAGGACCTTTGGAAGAGCAGGCAATGCTCTTAACCTCTGATCCATCTCTCCAGCCCCTGAAAATAAATTATTAAAATGCAAAGTTTTAAGTTAAGTCTAAATTACTGTTGAAAACAGTTGTAAATTTGAATACACAGATATCTAGGTACCAGTAGGATGCTGGGAGAGAGAGTGCTTGCTGTGAGAACCTGGGGACCTGAGACGGAGGGAACGACCCCAAAGCTGTATTCTTATCTCTACATCTACAATCACATACACAAAACATCACATACACATCAATAAAAATACAATATTCCAGCCAGGCAGTGGTGGCACACACCTTTAATCCCAGCACTTGGGAGGCAAAGGCAGGCAGATCTGTGTTTGAGGCCAGCCTGGTCTACAGAGTGAGTTCTAGGACAATTAGGGCTGTTACACAGAGAAACCCCGTCTCAAAAAGACAAACAATAACAACAACAACAAAATGTGCCTATAATCCTCTTAGCTGAACTACAGGCAACTAATAGATTCCAAGGAGGGACAGGAATATTACCTTCAGTTTTATAGCAAATGATAAACTCACCAGGCTTGAGCAATAGTACCAAATCCTTGACTGCCAAATGTCTTGGTTAAAACCAAAGGGTCATAAAACCACACAACTGTAGGAAACACACCTATATGTGTGCATTCATGAGTATGTTCTGGGGGGCTTCAATAACAGAACAAGAAGGTACAAGATGGGGCGAGAACAGAATACTGTATACATAAATGAAGCTGTCAAAGAACAAATTAATAAAACAATAAAGAATTTTACAAAGACCAACGTGATGTCAAGAAAAGCCCTATAGGGGGCTGGAGAGATGGCTCAGAGGTTAAGAGCATTGTCTGCTCTTCCAAAGATCCTGAGTTCAATTCCCAGCAACCACACAGTGGCTCACAACCATCTGTAATGAGGTCTAGTGCCCTCTTCTGGCCTTCAGGCATACATGCAGACAGAATACTGTATACATAATAAATAAATAAATATTTATTTTTTTAAAAAAAGAAAAGCCCTATAGCTGGGCGGTAGTGGCGCACGCCTTTAATCCCAGCATTCGGGAGGCAGAGGCAGGCGGATCTCTGTGAGTTCAAGGCCAGCCTGGTCTACAAGAGCTAGTTCCAGGACAGGCTCTAAAACAACAGCAAAACCCTGTTAAAAAAAAAAAAAAAAAAAAAGCCCTATAAACATAACAATCCATTTACAAAAGGTAATGAATGAAAGGGGGAGGTGTTGTAAGATCTAGATGCCTCCACATCCCTCTTCTCTGCAGCCCAGGAGGACTGCCATGACTCCCAGGCCAGTCAAGACCTTGTTGAAAACCTTGAGTAGGGAAGGCTGCTGACAACACTCTTGTCTCTGTGTTCAACCCGTTCCCTCTGCAATGCACTCAATAACCTTTCTTTTAAGTAAACAAAATGTATGTGATCTCCTTCAGCATTCAAAGAATACAGATTCTATGATAGCCATTTATTTTGGCTGATAAGAATAGGTATATCTGCCGGGCGGTGATGGTGGAGACCTTTAATCCCAGCACTTAGGAAGCAGAGGCAGGCAAATCTCAGTGAGTTCAAGACCAGCCTGGTCCATAGAGTGAGTTAGTTGACACAGAGAAACCCTGTCTCAGAAAAAAAAAAAAAAAAAAAAAAGGATAGGTATGTCACTCAGAACCACCATTTCTTGAAGTTCCAAGACTAGAGCAAGGCAAGTCCAAGGGAAGCCTTGTGAACTTAACACTAAGATACAGTAAATGTTTCACTGTAATGAAAAACACTACAAATACAAGTTGCTGGGATACTGTAAAATCCAGACTGCAATCACAGTATAGGTAACCAGATTTCAGTCAATCAATACATATTACAGGCAGAATTTTATCTTTAACTAGTTTAAAACAAAACACCATGTTGGCAAAGCCAACTGCTTTTATCATGTACATTCATATCATAAAATATTGTTCACAGCAGCTCCTGAGTACTGACAACAATTTCAGAGTCCTAAGATTCTGAAACCAGGGTTTGTTGTCAAGAACCTACCATGTCTGTCAGAGAGAAATCCAACTGAAATGTAAACTGAAACTGACCTCAACAATCTCTCCAAGAACGTCTGCTCAAATGCAGCCATCTCTCAATGAGGCCATTAAAGTTCTGTGAGGAAGTCAGAGCAGTAGGTGAGCTCTAAAGCGTCAGACAGATAGTAGATACTATTTTAACATCATGGGCAGAGAAGGTAGCTTGTGGTTTCAAAAAAAGCTATAAAATCCAATCTTTCCTTTAGCCGATGATCTCACTGCCTTTTCTCCCCCCCTTATAAATTTTACTGTACACTGAGGTATACAATATGTTATAAACAAACACAGATAGTAAAGGATGACTATAGTGGCTGAGTTCACATATCCAAACAGACTTGGCAGTGCATAGCTATGATCCATCCTTTAGACAGCTGAAGTAGAACAATTGTAAGTTCCAAGTCAGTGTTTGTGCTCTCTCCCAAAGAAAACAGACACTGGCTTTTAACGTTCTCTTCCTAATACCTCTAGTTTAGCTCAGTGACAGAAAAGATAGGTAAGCTGAGCAATGTCATTTGCTTGCTAAAGTCACGTACGAGAAGCCTCCACTAAGAAGCTCACTATGCCAAGGGTCGATGAACCACAACTAGGAGCCAAATCCAGCCAACTACCCACTTGAGTTCTACTGCAGAACAATTAGAACCATCTGACTATATACAATCTACAAAGGGAACACTGCCTAGTGTTTAATACAGGAAGATCCACAAAGCTTAGAAGAGTGACTGCCCGACCCTTTATAGGAAAACGATTGTTGCCCCTTTTCTTAGGCTATTATTCTCAAACTCATTCTTGTTACCCTGAATCTCACCAAGTTAATGTACCTAAGAGGGACAGTATGCTTATCATACACAAAGACCTGGATTCAATTTCCAGAATACCCTCGAAAATGCTGCCGTCCCTCAATACTCCCAACAAATGTGAGATTCCTCAGAGCAAGGGAAAGGGCTTAATCATCCTGACATTTCCCAGTACCTGGAAAGGAAGGAGAATAAAAGAAAGGTGGACAAAAACAATAAAAAAGCTAACAGGTCCCAGCAGTTAAATGACGTATATGATCACTCAGCTTCTTAAAAGTCCTTCCAGGGCAGGGTACACACATCTAGTTCCACCCAGGAGGCTGAGGCAGCAGGACAGGAAGCTGGAGCTCTAAGAGACTCCACCTAAAAAGAGGAAAGCAAGTCTTCACACGCTCCACATTCTATCACACCACACTTTTGGTATAGTGTGTGGATCCTTTTACTTTCCATCTCCAGGGAAATTTCTGGCATTTCCCTAAGCTAGTCTAGAAATTCCAGCGCTAGAATGAACTGTATCACTTGTTCTTTGCCATAAACTAAGCCAATTAGAATATCTTCTCAACACTGGGAGCACAGCACCACTGGACCCACCATAAAACCGGCAGTGGTGGCGCACGCCTTTAATATCAGCACTTGGGAGGCAGAGGCAGGCAGGTCTCTGTGAGTTCGAAACCAGCGTGGTCTACAAGAGCTAGTTCCAGGACAGGCTCCAAAGCTACAGAGAAACCCTGTCTCGAAAAACAAAACAAAACAACAACAAAAAATCCATACTCTTAACAATATTTATGACCTAACTCTGTCCATCATAGTGGCAAACAACTGTCCTTTCCTGTGAAAAGGTGTCTTCCTCACACCCTATGATCCTGAGAAGGCCCTTTGGTAATTAATGGCCTAAGGAGGGCCATGGAGTTAGCTGGCTGACAAGCACTGTGGGCCAAGCTGAGTCACAAGCTCTAGTCTGGAGCAATGGTTCCTCTACCACTTTTTTTTTAAAGGATCAGACTGATCCCAAAGTGTGAATGACATGAAACTGACCTTCAAGAAATTAGGGGTTCTTTGTTTTTCAAGACAAGGTTTCTCTGTATAACAGCCCTGGCTGTCCTGGAACTCACTCTGTAGACAAGGCTGGCCTCGAACTCACAGAAAACGCCTGCTTTAATCCCAAATGCTGGGATTAAAGGCATGTGCCACCATGGCCCAGCTAAACCAGTTGTTCTTAAATGGCAGACGATCACTACCTGTTTGACACTTAACATGTCCCTTGCCATTCAGCAGCACAGAACTCTTCCTCTCCACTTACCCAACGGCATCTCAAGACATATCCACGACGAAGAGTCTGCCCAGAACCAGGCACACATCCTATTGCTAGACTTACAACTAGGACTGCAACCTTGACTAATACTTCCCACATGTACCAAATACACATACTGAGAGAGAGAGAGAGAGAGAGAGAGAGAGAGAGAGATTGCTTGCATGGTATGTGTAAGACCCATGGATTTGATCCCAAACACTAGAATTTAAAAACAAAAGACCTCATAACTAAACAGACAGTGACCATGGATACTTCTGACTCTACTTGGTATTAAAACCATACCTTAACACATTAGTGTCAAGATATAGTATAAGGGGCAGGGACTGAAAAGATGGCTCAATTAAGAGCACTGGCTGCTCTTCCAAAGGACCCAGGTTCAATCAATTCCCAGCAATCACATGGCAGCTCACACCTGTCTGTATCTCCAGTTCCAGGGCTTCTAACACCTCATATAGACACACATGCAGGCAAAACCTATGCACATGAAATAAACTAATAAAAAAGGATATAACAAAGGGAACTGCTAATGGGCTAGGTTCACAATAGGTCACAACTATCAACTACCCAGGAATTTACTTAGACTTGGGAGTTTAACCAACAAATCACCAGAAAATTATAGTTATAGACTCTCAGCTGTAAAGTTGGTAAAAATTCAAATAAAAATGAAGTAAATTTGTCCTCCACTGTGACAACATACTTAAAAGTAGTTTCTTTCTAAAAAGAAATCTGTCTTTTGCATATTTTCAGCTGTATCACTACCACCAGACCTAGCGCCAGATTCCATTTTGATTCATTCAGCCGGGCGGTGGTGGCGCACGCCTTTAATCCCAGCACTTGGAGGCAGAGACAGGTGGATCTCTGTGAGTTTGAAGTCAGCCTGGTGCCAAAGCTACAGAGAAACCCTATCTTGAAAACCATTTTGATTCATTCAACATCATCACCAGGGACTGATAAGCAAACTGAATCTCTTCTCTTCTGTTTCTATTGAGTCACTGATTATTAGTCATGAAAATGGGTCAGAAATAGATCTGAAAAGGCTGACAGACCAGTCAGGGATTTGGGAAGGAGAGGTAAATGCTTAACTTCTCTATTACCCATGGGTTTCCATTTTCCATTTGCTTCTTTTTCCTGCGACTGTAACATCTGCAGAAAGCATTTTCTAACACACCAAAATATTAAGAGATTTACACTTCATGTAAATTCATGCACTGGATGCATTAATGCATGTAATGCACTGGATGTATTAATTTCCCGGGCATGTTCAACCGTATAGTCTATCAGCTGCATATGTCCCAGGACAGTTACGAAATGGACCCTACACACAGGGAGATGATGTCATAATGCAATGGCAAAAGGTTGGCCACCTGACATAAATACACATGCTGGCCTTGGCTGGGTCAAGTCTCTTAAGAGTTCCACAGGCTTTTGGAAGCACAGCTGCCTAGGTTCTGTGGTGCTCACTTTGACCTCCAGTACTCAAGTAAATGTATGATGAGCTATGTAGAGGGAAAACATTGTCCTAGAAATCCCTGTTAGTTCTAGTCACCTAAGAAAAAAGTCTCCATTCTTTATAAGGTATTTGTGGTAGCCAGCACAAACTCGATACTCTTCAAATCTTGAACTGGCAAATTCCAAGTATCTAACTGAATGACAATAACATCATTGCTCTTAATTGTCTTCCCTTTGACACACTGTTCCTTTTCCTTGGTCCCAAAAATCTAAGGAGCATCAACTTGGGAAATCAAAACCTGGCACTGTGGCGCTTACCTGTTATCTCATCACTCAAGAGGCTGAGCCAGGAAGATTAGGAATTCAAGGCCAGATCATCTTAGACTACACAGGAAACTGTACCAAGAGGGTGGTAGATGAGGAGACTAGAGACACAGCATGCACAAAACTCTAGATCTGATTCTCCAGCACCCCTAAATCAGGCATGGTGGCACATACCTGAAATGCTAGCACTTGGAAGAGAGGGACAGGAGGACCAGAAGTCTGAGAGTCACAGTCACCCTCAACTATATATCAAGCGTTGGAGGCCAGTCTGGATTACATGAAATCCTGCCTTAAAAAAAACAAGGTGGTGGTGGTAGCATACACCTTTAATCCCAGCACTCAGGCGGTAGAGGCAGGCAGATCTCTGAGTTCGAGGCCAGCCTGGTCTACAGAACAGCCAGTACAAAGAGAAATCCTGCCTCAATTTAAGAGAGAGAGAGAGAAAGAAAAAGAGAGAGAGAGAGAGAGAGAGAGAGAGAGAGAGAGAGAGAGAATGAATTACAATAAATAATCTGGACCTCACTTACAATTAGCTTTTACTTGAAAGATTCTACCAGGAAAATACTGAACACTCTAACAGGGTACAACGTTACCACAGAAAAGAAAAACATTAATTACAAAGAGGAGCCACTCAGCAGCACTTGCCCAGCAAAACCCCATCTAGCCCCTAACTCCCAAGCACAGCCAAGACTCCTACAATTCTACTGTCATCTCGAAGCTTCCTCTTCTACCCTACTGCTAGGGTAGACGTTGAGACTTGTTAGTCTAGTGACTTGCTAATTTATGCCTTCTCTAGTTGAGCTCATTATTAAGTGTTTCCCTTAAAAGTCATCACATCAACAAGATGAGCCAGCACACCAGAGGGTCTCCCACTGAAGTTGTTAAGTGCAAAACAGCACTCTGCTTCCCAGACAGTAAACTCCTGACACCCTGCACTGCTTCAGTTTCCTTCCAGGCTTCTCAGAGAACTTTAGCTCCCTCACACACGCTTAAACAGCCCTCTGACATCAGGAAACTCCCAACCTGTGTTCTTAGAAATGGGACAAATTTGGGGCCAGAGATATGGCTCAGTAGCTACGAGCACTGACTGTTCTTCCAGAGGACCTAAGTTTAATTCCCAACACCCATATGGCAGCTCACAACTGTCTGTAACTCCAGTTCCTGGGGATCTGACACCTTCACACCAATGTACATAAAATAATTTAAAAAAAAAAAAAAAAAAGGAAGCCGGGCGGTGGTGGCGCACGCCTTTAATCCCAGCACTCGGGAGGCAGAGGCAGGCGGATCTCTGTGAGTTCGAGACCAGCCTGGTCTACAAGAGCTAGTTCCAGGACAGGCTCCAAAGCCACAGAGAAACCCTGTCTCGAAAAACCAAAAAGGAAACGGAACAAATTTGGGGAGATGATAGTGGAGATCAAAACCAGTACATTGCTGAGTGTGACAACGCACACCCAGCTTGGGAGACAAAGACATAAGAGGAGCTCTATGAATTCAATGTTCGGTCAACATAGTGAGTTCCAGACCAGATAGGCAATATAGTGAGACCCCGTCAAAAAACAAACAAACAAACAAACAAAAAACACAGCCGTGCCTTGTGCAAGCTAGGCAAGCATTATACCACTAAGTTACATGCTCAGACCAAGAAATTTTCATGTCCATGTCACTGAAGCAACATGTAACAGCCACTCAGACAGTTTTCAGTCCAGTCCAGCAGGCAGTCTGAGTCAGTCTCCAAGGAGGAATGGCAAAACATCCTGCTAAGTCAGTTCGAAAGGAAAGCAGACTGTTTATTCATGAATACCTCTGCAAATGAAGAATGAAATGAGTCCAGAGACAACTAAACCCCTCAACCTCATTTCAGTTCTTGGCTTCTCTTCACAGCAAATCTTTTCTAGATTAGGCAAAGTGAGCTGTACAGGTCTAAGAAAAACAGAGTTCTGGTGTTCCCCAAGCTAGTACTTCTTGCTGCTTTTTTATAAAAGTGGGGGTAAACAACCAGTTTATAACAACGCTGGTAAGTAAGACTAACCAGCAAAGCTTAGTGGTGGTGCAGGCCTACAATCTCAGCACTCGGGAGGTGGAGGCTCAGAAGTTCAAGGTCATTCTGAGCTAGAGTGAGTTTGAGGACAATCTGGGATTCATGAAATCTCATCTCAAAAGATCAAAATAAAATAAATTAAAAAAATAAAAAGTCAACAACACTGAATAGTATAAATCCAAACACTAAAAGCAAAGCCAATCCACAAACTAACCTAAGCAAGAGTTGTGATATGAGGTTAAACACCAAAGGATTTCTACCAAGTAATGGTTGGTGCATGTGCTTATGTGCTCAAAGACTTCTCAGGAGTTCCCACACAACGGTAATAACGATACCAAACACATCCCACCCCTCTAACTGGTGGTACTTGGTCACAAGGACAGGAATCTTTTATCTTGGGAGAGACTTTTCCTAAATACAGAAGGTAACAGCTGCAGTTCTAACACCCTGGGAATAAATCACTTCATTCAAATCTTTTAAAATTTCATGAGCTGTAACAGAAGGCCACCAAAGGGCTCCAATATTCTAGTAGGAGGCATCTGATTAAGTCAGGGTTTTAAACATCTACAAGCTTCAAAAACTGGGACAGCCAGAATGTAACTACTCTCAAGATGAAACCTAAGGCCTTTCCAACCTGTCCTTAGCCAAGAGTTTTTTTTAAAAAAAAAAAAAAAAAGAAAAGAAAAGAAGAAAAAAGAAAAAAAAAGTGTCATTTCCCTGGAGTCTGACAAGCAAGCTCCGGATCTCATGTAACTACACTCACTGCCCTCTATCTACTGTGCAGCTGTCTGTGTTTCCTTGCTTTGCTGAACTGTAGCAAACACCCCATTCCCCAGAGAGGCAGGAGAATATACATTATTACAAGACTCCTCTACAGGGAAAAACTTCCACACCAAGCAAATCCCAGACAGCTGCTACTAAAGTGAAGTCCTATGACAAGTTGCTCATGAAGCACCTACTCTGTGCAATACACTCAATGATTCACTGGTGAACCTAAGGGTGCAGCTCAATAGCAGAGTGTTTGTCTGACATACACAAGGGCCCAGTACCAAAAAAAAAAAAAAGGGGAAAAAAAAATCACTAAAGTGAACCTACCTACCAGGTATGACAAGTAAAGACGTAATGTATAACTGTAGTTACAAAAAGGCTATATATAAGCAACTTTGGGGCACAGTTTACCCAGGACACATCACTTTGTACCTGTTGTCCAACTGTAAAATAAAAGCACCCCTTTTACTCTCAAAAAAAAAAAAAAAAAGCCTGAGTTGAGCTAACAGTTATTGGGTGGAAAGCTATTCCCAAGAAGAAATAGTGGAGACAGATTACTTTAGGCCAATTGATCAGACTTCTTGAGAAAGGTGCTCTTTTATTTAGTCCTGATAGCTAAGTAAGTCTCCAGCTATTCTGAAAGAGCATTCTATGTAAAGGAGACAGGACAGGGAAGATAGCAAGGCAGGCAGGGTGGGTGGTTGATCAACACGTTGTTGGACTAACTGAAGAGTGAAAAGATGTGACTGGGGTTGCCTTAAATCAACATGGACAAGCAAGATTAAGACATCCTAAACATCTGAGGTGTCAGACCTCAAAATTAAATATGAAGACAAAAAAATAAATGCAGTCACTGTTTTTCAAAGGTTTTTTTTGTTGTTGTTCTTGTTGGTGTGTTTTTTGTTTTTAGTTTTTCAAGACACGGTTTCTCTGTGTAGCCCTGGGTGTCCTGGAACTCACTTTGTAGATCAGGCTGGCCTAGAAATCAGAGATTCACTTGCCTCTGTCTCCTAAGTGCTGGAATTAAAGGTATGCACCATCACATCTGGGTTATGGCTTTCAAATTTTTAAGTCATGTATCTCTTAAAAGTATGAAACACTACTAACTCTTCACCCCTTATGTACAATACCCACACTACATAACTCCAGGTCAATGGGCACCACCCCTTATGAACTCCACGGCTACCGAAAATTAACACACGGACTCTAGGTTTACAAAAGGGGTGAAGAGCCGGGTGGCGGTGGTGGTACACACTTTAAATCCCAGTACTTAGGAGGCAGAGACAGGTGAATCTCCGTGAGTTCAAAGGCCAGCCTGGTTTACAGAGAAACCCTGTCCCCTCCCCACTCCCAAAAAAAGGGATGGTGGGAGTGAGAGGGAAAGAGGGTTGGGAGATGGGTCAGTTAAAGTGCTTGCCACACAATCACACAAACAGGAGGCCATGACATGATTTCAATTCCTAGGATCCAAGTAAAAGGCTGACTGTGGTAGCTTTGGACTCTCTGCTCTGAGGAGAGACAAACAGAACTCTGGAGTTCTTTGGCCAGCCAGTATAGCTGAATCAGGTTCAATTAGATCTTGTCTCAAAAAAAACAAAACGTAAGTGAAAGAGGAAGAAATCCCACGTCAACCTCTATTCACACAAGTCCTCTTTATAAAGAGCAAACACAAGCTCTCAACTCTGAGTATGAAGATTAGGCTGGCAGGGGATGGAGAGATGCTTTAGTGGTTAAGAGCATTTGATGCTCTTCTAGAGGATCTGAGCACCCTATCAGATAGTTCACAGCTGCCTGTCACTAGCTCGAGGGGATCCAACGCCCTCTTCTGGCCTCCTCAGGCACTTGAACACATACACAGGATAGACTGGGCATGATGGCGCACACCTTTAACACAAACACTTGAGAGGCAGAGGCAAGCGGAGCTTCATGGGTGCAGGGCCAACCTGTTCTATATTAGCAAGCTCCAAGCCAACCAGCGATACATAATGAGACTCTGTCCCAAAATAATGAACAAATCAATAAATGAATCAATTATTATTATTTGTATGTACTATTATTTGTATACAGTTCCAATTTAGAATTTGCTATGTAAATCAGACTGGCCCTAAATTTGCAACAATCCTTTTGCTTCTGCATCCTTCATACAAGGACTACAACCATGCCCAAATTTCAAGATATGAGTATTTTTTCCCCTTTGTGACAAGGTCTCATGTTATATTCCAGGCTGGCCACAAACTCATTCAGTAGCTGAGGATTCAACTACTGAACTTCAACTTCTGAACCTCCTCTGTCTACCTCCCAAGTGCTGAGACTGCAGGCATGCAGCACCAAAGATATTTCTTGAGGTGCAACAAAGATATTAGAAAATAACGAGAGCAAATTATATAAATAAACTTTAGAAAAGATATCAAGCCAGGTTTAGTGGTGCTCACTTATAATTTTATTTTTTTAGTTTTTCGAGACAGGGTTTCTCTGTGGCTTTTGGAGCCTGTCCTGGAACTAGCTCTTGTAGACCAGGCTGGCCTTGAACTCACAGAAATCCGCCTGCCTCTGCCTCCCGAGTGCTGGGATTAAAGGCGTGCGCCACCACTGCCCGGCCTCACTCATAATTTTAGCACTTAAGAGGTGTAGTCAAGCTGGGCAGTTGTGGCACACACCTTTAATCCCAGCACTTGGGAGGTGGAAGCAGATGGATCTCAGTGAATTCAAGGCCAGCCTAGTCTACAGAGCAACTTCCAGGACAGCCAGGACTGTTGCACAGAGAAACCCTGTCTTGAAAAGAGGTGTAAGTAAGGAAGATCTGAAATCAGTCATTATTACAGACCAGGTCAGTCTGGTCTACAAGAGTGAGTTCCAGGACTGGTTCCATAACTACTGAGAAATCCTGTCTCAAGAAAAAAAAAAAAAAAAAAAAAAGGTGGGAAAAGAAGCTCAGCTTGTGGAGTGCTTGCCTAGCATCAGGAGGACCTGACAGGTTTGATCCCTATCATCACAGAAACAATATTTGTGGTAACACATGCCTATAATCCCAACATTTACGAGGCAGTGTCAGGAAAATCTGAAGTTCAAAGTCATCCTCAGCTATATATTAAGTTCAAGGTTAGCACAGGATGAGAACCTGTCTTAAAAGGGGGGAAAAAAAGCAGTCCCACCCAAAGAAAAAAACAGAATAAGCAACATATATCATGCGAAATCGATGAGACCCTTTCCCAACAGTTTAGACAGCTAGAACTGCCTGCCCTTGAATCCTTACCTTACTAACATTGAGCGAAGCTAGGGGAGGAGGGGTTTCTGTTCGATCATTAATTATTTCCACTTCTGAAACATACTGTAAGTTTATAAGCAAGATGTCTGCGTGGTTGGGCTTTCCACTGGAAGAGGGACATTCTGGTGAGAAAATAAAGTTAAGGGAAATAGGACAAAGGCACATCACACAAGAAATACAGAAAAAAACTACAGGCTTAGAGAAAAGACAAGGAAGCCCCACAGAAGTCCTTACACTCTTCAAAAAAAAAAGTTAAAAATAAATCCCACATTACCTTGCTTTTGCCCAAATGCATAACCAAAAGGTCTAAAGCTTTTCAAAGTCATCTAAGCCAGAAACTGAAAGCCTCAAGGATTTCTGCCACTTTCTCTTTTACGGAGAGAAATGTAGTTTTAACGCCACAGGCGCTGTTTGTCTTGAACTCAGGAACAGCACAGGGGTCAGTGCTTTCAGGTGGGGTCTACAGGGTGCAGCTGACTCGCTTAGGTTCACGTTCTTTCTTTTCTCAGTTTCTTCCCCCCACTTGTAATTTCCCATTTGTCGGAGGTAAGAGCTACACACCGCTGGGAAGGAAACTATCCCAAATGACACCTAGTTCATTCATCCATCCATTCATTTTCCCACCATTTACTGAGATCCTTCGATGTGCCAGGCAAAAGTAGAGTACATCTTCCTTCTAAGACCCTCCCAACTAAGCCACCAAAGGAAGACAGTTTAGGCCAAGGATGATCTCTTGTTTTTTATTTTTTTTTTTTTTGATCTCTTGTTTTTTAAAATAACACAGATAAAGGGGCTGTTCTTGTAATTAGTTTGTTATAATTAGAAATCTGAGCTAGAAATCGACAACTCAGGATTAAAGGCAGCAGATTCTGTAAGAAACTTCTTTTTAAAGACAGAGGTTACCTTCCCCTAAAAATAAATAAATGAATGATAGTGCTTAAGTAAGCCCACCTGTAGCTCAAATAAAGAGGGAAGTAGTGGTACATTTATTCCAACCAGAAAATGTTCTGTTTTTCAACAGTGAGTTTGCTGGAGTAACTCAGAAATCATTTCCACCCCAAGGGAGCAAAGCCACCTCTTCCATGAGGTTAACACTGGTACTTTAAAAAAGGACGTTACTGTGGAAAACTGAGGACTTCCATGAATTGAACTGAACAGAAGCCCACATTGTCATACATAAACCACTGAAAAACGTGGCAAGTCCTTTCTGGACCCGGCTTCCAGTTCCAACATCCCCTTAACAGCAATTTTCAAACGACTGAGAACCTCAAAATCAGCACACACACACACACACACACACACACACACACCACACAACGATTCCAAGCATACACGACTCTAGCAAAATTAACCCCCAATTCGAATACAAAACCTATTCTGCACTTCCTATCCCCAAATTGGCACGAGCCATTTGGTCACCATCCCACCGCCCTTTCTTGAACCCAATCTCATCAGCCCACTCCTGAAATCCATACCCTTTCCCGACTAGCAGTTCCTGACCCTAGACACCCCTCCCCATAGCATTTTCTACTCCCCAACTCCATTCGGGCTCAAATCCCCAGCCCCCTCCCCACCAGTACCCCATCCCTTATTCACTGAATCCCCCTAAGACACCGTTTCCTCCCGAAAAGCCACCCGCGTGTCAATCCCCGCTCCACCCACCAACCCTCGGCTGGGGCCCGGCTCTCGCAAGGAGTGGGAGACAAGGGTCCCCCAAGTGGACCAAAAGGCCCGCGGGAGGGGGAGGGGAACGCAGGGCCGTGCGCATGCGCCCAGGGCGACGCGGTAGCCGGTCGCCCCTAGGCCGGGAGAGGGCCCTAGCTGCCGCCGCCGTCCCCCGCCCCCCACCACCGCACCTACACGCTGGCCCGGCCTTGGGGTCCACGCAGAGAAGGATACTCAGAGCCAGCATTTTGGACTGGTAGTCGAAGGCTACCACCTCGCCCTGCAGCCGCTGCTCCTGGCACGTCCGGCACGACACCTGGCTCCCAACGCTGAAATACTCGCCCGGAGGAGCCGCCATCTTGGGAGAGCAGCCGCGGCCCGCGGCGGCGGCGGCAGCAGCGGGCGAAAGCCGGGCCCCCAGCAAGCGCCGCGCCGCGACGCACGGGGCGTGCTGACGTCATGCGCCGGGGCGTGGTCTGATGCTGGGTGGGGTGTGCGCCTAGGTGGAAGAGGGAACAGGAAATAAAGGAGAATCTAAGCATCATGAAAATGGTTTTGTGGCTGCCCGTGTGCTTGGTTACATGCTTGCAGGGTTCTTTTGAAAGTTAAGAAAATAAATAGATGTAAAGGATAAATAACCTACATGGAATGAAATTGAGAAAAGGGAGGCACCTGGAGTCTCTGCTAAGCCCATACCTTGCACAAAAACGTTTAATGAATGAACTCTATAAGATACTGTCTTCGCTTGCATACAAAGAACTAGTAGCTCACAGGACTTAAAAGGAGTCACTCAAAATGATTATGACTAATTACATAGTAATTGTCCAAAAACATTAGCTGTAAAGTTAAGCAAACTAGAATCTGAGGCCATTTACCAAATAATATGTATGACCTTAAACAAATTATCAAACTTGATTATGTTTCTTCAGTGGGATCTAATACCACTTCTGGAGCTTCCATCAGCCCCTCAAGGCAGGAACAATATCCTCATTTTACAGGTGAAGAAAGGAAGTCTTAAACTTGTAAGAGTCGGACAACTGACAAAGCCATGGTTTTAAGTTCAACAAAGATGCTCTTGACTACTGGCCTATATTAGGTAATAGCACTTGCCTCATAAGGCAGCTAGGAGGCTTAAGTGAGATAATGCATACATGCATGACATACAGGATCTAAATAAATATGTTACCCATGAGCACCTGTCACTTTGGTCCCCAGCGCGCTTCTGATTTTTCATTTGTTTGTTGGTTTGGTTTTTTGTTTTTGTTTTTGGAGACAGGGGTTCTTTGTAGCTTTGGAGCGTGTCCTGGAAGTAGCTCTTGTAGACCAGTCCGGCCCCGAACTCACAGAGATCCACCTGCCTCTGCCTCCCAAATGCTGGGATTAAAGGCACACACGCCACCACCGCCCCGCCCCCAGAGCATGTCTATATCCCTGCTTGCCCTCTATCCCAGAAAGCCAGGTAAAAGGGAGGAACAGCTCTGGAATGTAGCTCAGTCATAGAGCACAAATCCATTCTTAAGGCCTTGGGTTCAAATCTCAGAACCACTAAAATCCAGGAAAAATAAAAAGAAGAGCGGGAAAGTGGGGAACAAGGAATAGTCATAATGACAAAGAACTTTGGGAAGGGCCTGCCCCCCAATAATATCTATTTTACATACTTTACTAACCTTACAGAAAGAGCTGTGTAGATGCACTTTTAAATTTCTTACCAACTGCCATCCTTCATTTGCCCAACCCATAATATAAAAAACATGAGAAACAGGTTGACCTTTCTCTAATTTAGACGGAGGCACAGGGCAAGCTTTGGCACGACTAGTGAACCTGAACAAAGTTCAAAAGTGTTTCCTTGTGTCCTAACAGGCAAAACTTCCTTGTGTTGGAGGCATTGGTACAATCATTATAGTAGGAATAAAAATTCTCCTCTATGCTTATGGTTTTCTCAGAGGGGTGCTGTGTCTTTCTGCTCTGGCCATAACAAGTCACATGGAAGTCCACTTGTCCAGGGGAGAAGGAGGGAATGCTGGGGTTGGACCCTTGCTCTACCACTAAACTGCATCCTCAGCCCTGACATTGTAATTATCTGCCCCTTTCTTTCAGTGCATGCCTGAAACTCTGAAAGTAGGAAGAGCTAAATAGAGTGTTTTCTATTCATATATACAGATGGCAAATTTTATGTTAGGCCCAGGAAAAGCTTAACAACTTCTAATTAAAATAGAATAATTTTCACAATATATCATAATAAAAGTCTCATGGGTACGGTCTCTATTGCTTTCAGGACTTACACCATTCACTTGAAGGAAGCTTTTCTATGGCATCTCTGAATCACATCACTCACTGGGTCATCACTAAATAAAATAAGAGTTACTTGACCATGACTACTTTGAGCCTGTCCTGGAACTAGCTCTTGTAGACCAGGCTGGCTTTGAACTCACAGAGATCTGCCTGCCTCTGCCTCCCAAGTGCTGGGATTAAAGGCATGCACCACCAATGCCCGGTTTAAGCGTTAATCTCATTCTCAAGATGTCGATTTGACTAATAGATTACATAGCATATACAGCATGGATTTTAGACAAAGGGATGATCCACATCCCAGGCTGGATGGAGCAAGATAGATTCAGATTGCATGATATTACTCAGAACTGCACATGATTTAAATAATTTTTAAAATATTTACTAAGTTTATTTATTGTATTTTACCTTATTTACTTATTTTGGATTTTCTCTGTGTAACAGAACCTTGGCTGTCCTGGAACTTGCTCTGTAGACCAGGCTAGTCTCAAACTCAAAGAGATCCACCTGTCTCTGCCTCCTGAGTACAGGGATGAAAGGCGTGCGCCACTAACCTGTACTATTTGATTTTTATGAGTAAGTAATTTGCCTGCACATATATGTATGTATGCCACGTGCCCTGTGGAGGTCAGAGATGGTATCAGATTCCCCTGTGGAGTTACAGATAGCTGTGAACCAGATGTGAATGCTGAGAAATGAACCTGGGTCCTCAGCAAGAGCAGTCAAGTTCTTAACTACTGAGCCATCTCTCCAGCCCCCACAATTTAAATCGTCCAGAGGACCTAAGTTCAATTCCCAGCACCCTCATGGTGAGTGGAAAGGTTTTAGCGGAAGAAAAAAACCAACTCTCTGTCCTCCACACATATACAAACAATAATAATGAAAAAATTTAATATTTTTTTAATTGTAAAGTATGGCTTGAGGATATAGTTCAGTGGTTGAAGACTTGACTCTTGTGTGCCAAGCTGTTGGTTGTATCCCTAGCAACTCAGAGTAAACAATTGCAAATCAGGGTGTTGATGTAGATTGTGAAGTTGATGGAGGATGGAGCCAGAGCAGAATCTCAAGGCTCCTTAAGAAGCAGGTAGTAGGGGGCTGGAGAGATGGCTCAGTGGTTAAGAGCATTGCCTGCTCCAATGGTCCTGAGTTTAATTCCCAACAACCACATGGTGGCTCACAACCATCTGTAATGGGGTCTGGTGCCCTCTTCTGGCCTGTAGGCATACACGCAGAAAGAATAGTGTATACATAATAAATAAATATTTTTTAAAAAAAGAAAAAGCAGGGTAGTAGATCAGGCGGTAATAGGGCACACCTTTAATCCCAGCACTTGGGATTAAAGCGCACAACTCTGTGAGTTCAAGGTCATCTCTGTGAGTTCGAGGTCAGCTTGTCTACAGAGCAAGTTCCAGGATTGGCTCCATAGCTCCTGGGAAACCCTATCTTGAAAGAAAAAAAAAGTGGGTAGTGGTGGCCCACTGCAGCGCTTCTAAGGAATTGGGAGTTCAAGGCCAGCCTGGGCCTGCTTTATCTCAAAAAATAAACTCAAACTTAACTCCTCTAAGCAAACTTCCCCCTAGAAGAGTTGTGATCTGTGTCCCTCCAAATTATCTCAAAAACTGTAGGATTGTGCCCTTCTTCTTCCCATTACGATCTCGTGGTTTATCTGCCCAGGGAGAGTTTTGAATGGCAGGAGGGTGTGGTAGAGTTGAGGGCAAGTTTCTTGCATATAACACACACATGCTAAACTTTGGGTTCCTAAGGGAAGACGTCTCAAAATCAAGATGGGAGGAAGAATCCTGAGCTAGAGGCAGAGTAGATAAAGGGTGTGTGAAACCAAGGAGTTCCAATTTGACTCCCTTCTCTCCAAATGATGCAGAGTTGAGAGACGTGGGTAATGATGTTGGAGAAGAGACGTCAGATTCCGAAGGTACCCTGATCCTGATTAGACAACCGCCTTTTCAGCAGCAGAACTAGGAACCGGGACACACCGCTGGTCCCCAGGTTCATCTGTTCCCTGACCCGGAACAGCAGCGGGTTTCTCCGCTACGCCGTCAGCCCACGTGCTGGCAACCGCGACCACGTGGGGCCCCCGAGGAAACGCCTTCGCAAAGGTTTGTCCCCTCCGCTGTCCAGTAGAGAGGAAGCGGGGGATAGAGCGCCGTAGGAAACAGTTCGGGCCACCTACCCAACTGGCGTGTGCCAGAGGCTGCGGGGGAACGGGGCGGGGCGGGGCGGGGGCGGGGCTTGGTTTAGACCCTTGGTGGGGAGGGCGGGTCCCGGGGTCCCGGGGTCCCGGGGCTAGAAAACAGGGGCGATCTAGGTAGCTGCTTGGTTTTGCCAGGGCTCCTCCTTTTGCTCCCTACAACGAACCCAGCCTGACGAGCCCCTGATTCACCATGGAGTCCATGCTGACCGCGGGCATCGCGATGGCTGAAGCGCTGCAGAACCGGCTCCCCGGGCTAGAGAATACGTGGCTCTGGGTCACCTTTCTGGGAGATCCCAAGAACCTCTTTACGTTTTTCTTCCCCGCGGCCTACTACGCCTCTCGCCGACTAGGCATCTCCGTGCTCTGGATCACCTTCATTACTGAGTGGCTCAACCTCGTCTTCAAGTGGTAAGACGAGATGCTTCGGGCATCCTGGTCCCCTACCCCTTTGAAGCCCTGATCTCCCTCTAGTAGGTACCTCAAAGCCAATGCCACCCTTATCCCTTAGGGCCTAGCTTTCACCTTGAGTTTTTTTAGATCTTGACCGCAGACCTCACACAGAACTGTCCCCGTCAGAGAAATGACTTGAGGGGCGTGTTCAAGTGCAAATACAGCCTCCGCCTCAGACCTTCTGATTGCGAAACTCCAAATTTAGTTGTAGTTGAAATTTACATTGTAGCAATTATTGCCAGCAATTTAGGCAGCCGAAAGTCTTCTTTCTTAGCTGCCCGTTTCATTCATTGGCTCATTTGCTTGACGTTGTGCTAGGCACCAGCTGCTTTGTAAATTAAGGTGCGGTCCCTGGTTTCGGGCTCAAAAGCATAGGCAATGCTTGAAGACTTACTAGAAATACAAAATCTCAGACTCCAGGCCAGATCTGCATTTTAATAAGGATCCCTGGTTATAGAGTGTCCAGTGAAGTTTAAGAGGTACCAAACTTTAGGGATTAAAAGGAAGTCTTGCCCCTCCTTTCAGGAACAGTTCTTTCTCCAGCGGTTACTAATATAGCTTTCTCATTCTAAGAAGCCCGATAGTCCTGGACCTCCTGCAGCGCTTAGGGTTTATCTGTGCCACCTTGCTGGTTTGTTTTGTCTTTGGAGTATGGAAGGGAATTCCTGGACACGCAGCTCCACCTCAGCTGCTGATGCCCTGTCCCCAGCCTTGAAGTAGGAAGGGGGGGCTCATTGGGACACACTGAATGGGCTAGAATGACACACTGGAAAGCAGACCAGGAGTCCCCCTCCCTCCCGCCCTATCCACACGGGCTTCATCCTTACTCGTAACCCTAAAAGAAATTGTCTAATCATTTCCTTCTAGTCTAACGGTCCCATCCTAGACTTTTTGCTCTCCCCTCCTTCGGAGTCTGTGTAAGCCCCCTGCTTGAGTATGAAAGCCCTAATTCTCCTCCTCCTCCATTGAAACAAGGTTGCACTACCTAACCCAGAATGGTGGTCTCCCCAGTGCTGGGATGACAGGCAGGCACTAGCATGCCTGACCCCATATTCATTTTATAGCTTTGTGGTCAACACTTGCTGTATTTGAGGCTTAGTTGTTGGTGGGAAAAGGAAAGTCTCTTCTGAACAACCCCCCCCCCCAGTATTTTGCTTCCTGCTTTCCCCCTTTTTCTCTTTCTGACCACAGCAGCATTGTCTATGTTGGGTGCTCCTGAGGCCAGACAAGCAGCTGCTAGGCCAAGGGAGTTGGATTGGGGGGTAGGGGTGTCGTCCGTAGTTTTTCTCAGACTCCTCTATACAGTCCATCCTCCCAGTTTCACACTCGAGACGCTCACCTGTATAATTCAGGAGTGGGTGACTCAGGCTGGAACCAGGGACCCGAGAGGGGGACAGGGACAGGGAAGGTGGTCAGGAAGGCCAGGTCCTAAGAAGAGCTGGCCGTGCATTGGAGGGATAAGAGTGGGTCACATGTCTCAGAACACATGCACACACACACAGTCTCTCTACAACCGCTGGCCTCCATCTCTCTTTTTTAAAAAAAAAAAAAAAATATTTGTTCTGTATACAATATTCTGTCTGTGTGTATGCCTGCTGGCCAGAAGAGGGCACCAGACCTCATTACAGATGGTTGTGAGCCACCATGTGGTTGCTGGGAATTGAACTCAGGACCTTTAGGAAGAGCAGGCAAGGCTCTTAACCATTAAGCCATCTCTCCAGCCCTCCATATCCCTTTAAAAGGAAAATATGTGCTTCTCTGTTCTAAAGTAAAAAGTCATAGTAAGATAATAGCTAGAGTCAGTGCCCTTCTGAGTGCACCCAGCAGGGCCTCCTGATTCCTGCTGCCCCCTGGGTCCCTCTAGCATGTTATATGAGGTCTCGTATCTTGTCTTCCAGGTTTCTGTTTGGAGACAGGCCCTTTTGGTGGGTGCATGAGTCTGGGTACTCCAGCCAGACTCCAATCCAAGTTCACCAGTTCCCATCTTCTTGTGAGACCGGCCCAGGTGAGAAAAGTTCCAACCTCCTCCCATTCCTGGTGTGGTTAAGGTTTGGATAAACTAAACAAGCCGGGCAGTGATGGCACATGCCTTTAATCCCAGCACTTGGGAGGCAGAGGCAGGTGGATCTCTGTGAGTTCAAGGTCAACCTGGCAGGACAGCGAAGGCAGTTCACAAAAGAAATCCTGTCTTGAAAAACCAAAAAGTTTAAAAAAATTAAAAGAAAAATAAGGTTTGAATAAACATTTCCATATACTTCAGCTAGGGTGGTCCAAACAGGTCCAGTCTCTCAGTTATTGGTCCATAAAACAAACTCCGGGAAAGACCAGGTTGAGTGGCATGCCTCAAGCTGGCTCTTCACCTCTTAGTAAAGCCAGGGACGCAGCAAGTCAGCAGCCTGAGAACAGTGACCTTGAAAGAAAGGCCTCGGGGGAGTGATAGGCTGGTACTGGGCAAGCTGTCTTCGCGTCCAGGGGAGGCAGATGTGTTGAGGGATCACCAGGGGCACCTGGGTTTCACCTTGACTTTTTCACCGTGAACTTCTGGATCTCCCGGCAGGCAGCCCTTCTGGCCATTGCATGATCACGGGAGCAGCTCTCTGGCCCATAATGACAGCCATTTCTTCTCAGGTGGCCTCCCGGTCCCGCAGGTATGACCATGGTATTGCCCACCAGTAGGCGCATCCTCGACCTCAAAGGCTCCACAGCGTATTAGTTTGGAATTAGCTGAACTCGAGCTGTGGTGAACTGCGGGGGGGGAGGGGGGGGTCGCTTCAAACTCTGAAGTATTTGGATGCGGAAAGAAAGCAAATCATGCTCGCTCTCCAGCCCTTGAGCAGTCTGTCTCTCTTCTTCCTAGCCCCTGGGTAAGGGTGATTCCTGGCCTGGCTTACTGCACCTTCCTGTTGGCTGTCGGCCTCTCTCGGGTCTTCCTCTTAGCACATTTCCCTCACCAGGTGTTGGGCGGCCTGATAAGTGGTGAGCAACCAGGGCAGCAGGGTGGGCCAAGGGGATGTCTTTGGCGGTGGGAGGAGTAGTTTAGGAACTTCCCAGCATTCCCAGCTTCTGTAGAGCCAACCTCAAGGTCCCTGACTTTGTCTTAGTTTTCCTCCCAAGATGAACTGCAGGTGAGGGGGAAGATCATTTCCTCCAACATCTGGAAACTGTTTTGCATCCCTTTAGGTGCTGTCCTTGGCTGGCTGATGACCCCCCGGGTGCCCATGGAACGGGAACTTAGCTTCTATGGGTTGACCGCTCTGACCCTCATGCTGGGGGCTAGCCTCATGTACTGGACACTCTTTACACTGGGCATGGATCTCTCCTGGTAAGTCCTGCTGGGCGCTGTATCTAGATACATGGGTCTCTGGTTCACGGTGGCTATCAAGGACACACGAACTGTTCCTAGACAGATGTGGAGTGAATACATGAGAGCAGGGCCTCCAAGGGAGGATGGCTGTGAGCCAGTGGCTCTCTGGATTCCAGTCTCTCCTGGCAAAGACTCTTCTTCCCCACAGGTCCATCAACCTGGCTTCCAAGTGGTGTGAGCGGCCTGAGTGGGTGCATTTGGACAGCCGGCCCTTTGCCTCACTGAGCCGTGACTCGGGAGCTGCCCTGGGTATGGGTATTGCCCTACACTCTCCCTGTTATGCCCAGATACGGCGGGCACACCTAGGAAATGGCCAGAAGATAGCCTGCTTTATGCTGGCCATTGGGCTGCTGGTCATCCTGGAATGGCTGGGCCACCCACCTCAGATCAGCCTCTTCTACATCTTCAACTTCCTCAAGCATACCCTCTGGCCCTGCCTGGTCTTAGCCCTTGTGCCCTGGCTAGTGCATACATTCAGTGCCCAGGGATCACCACCCATTCACTCCTCTTGATGTCATTTGCCTCCCTTGCCATTCTCTTGCCCCAAAGACAACACTCCTCGACCACCACACTCTAAGAGGCAGTTTCCCTGGGCCCTGGGCTCCAAAGCAGGCCCAGCTCACATTGAACTGCATTTCTGTCTCGTGTTCTGCAGTTTAGCCCGCTTTTAAAGAAGGACCTCTGTTTCCCAATGAGGCTGTCTCCTACCTTCCCCCAGGGTCCCCCCCCCACACACAAAAAAAAAAAAAAAAAAAAAAAAAAAAAAAAAAAAGAAAGAAAAGAAAAAGAAACCAGCAGGCTTGGTGGGGATGGGGAGCTGGGTTCCTGACACAGGCAGCAGCTCAGGAAGGTTCTAATAAAGCTCTTGAAATGTATGGATTCCTTCCTAGCCCATGCTTATGTCTCCACTGACTTTGCCTGCATCCCTACCAACGGAGCCTCCACCCCATACAAAGACAAAAGTAAAAGGGGTTGAAAATTCAGCTGAGACCTCCCCTCTCCCTGCCAAGGCCACAGCAGAGATCTCTCGAGATAGGGTGGCAACAGTGGATACCCCCCAGGAGAACAGAGATCTCCCACCCTAGTCCCCTGCTTCTCAGATTAAATTCTAGTCCAAGGCTGAAGAAAAAAGACAGCATTTTGATTAGGACAAGAATGAGAACTTTTACTCCATTTGGGAACCCAGAGAACAGACATTATTCCCAGAAGGCACTGCCACAAACAAGTTTATTTACACAAGGAGACACAGAGTGACAGGATACAAAATACTTAACGAGAATCCACTCATTCGGGACAGAGCAGGAGTGGGTTTACATGAGAGTCAGACCAGTCCACAGGGAAAGTGAGAGGCCCGGAGCCCTGGGCTCAGTGCAAGGATTTAGACAGCACACAAACATACAGCAAACTAGTAACTCCCCAGCTCCCTCAACCCTGCTCAGGCCCCCATCAGGATACTATGTAAACAGACTGCTGGGTCCTGGGGATGGAAGGAGATAGAGAGAATGTGGTATAGGGGGGAAGGGTTGGCCCCCTAGGAGCCACTTCCCATCTTTGGTTTCCTACAAGCTAGAGCACATTCACTGGAAGCCTGTGCGCTCCAGCCTCTGGACACAGGGTTACTGGAAAAGAAGATGGACAGCCCATAACTCCCTCCTGCTGAGAGCCCTTCCCCGCCCCCACGCCCTGGGCTTCTGGACAGGGTTCTAGCCCTGTCCATCCTAGAGCCACCTCTTTCACCAGCCCCAGGCTTCAAAGCAAAAAGGCTCCGGAAGGGATCCGAGTCTTGATCGCTTGCACTTCCACTTCAGGGTGATGGCTGAAGAAAATCTGGTCCAGAACATCAGAAGGGCTTGCGTGAACTTGAAGCCCCACACAGAGTCCAGCTTCTCCCCTCTCTACGCAGGGAGGTCAACAGGATAAAGTGGAGAGCCTGCCTGTGTACACAGGTCCTCCTGGCTCCTCCTAACCCAGCTGCAGCTCCCCCTGTACCCTCTGGGTCCCTGGGAGTATGAAGCAAGAAATTTGGCCGCAAATCTAAGACCCACATCCTGGGCACACGTCTGCAGTGCTGAGGCCAGAGAGGGAGGGGTCTGCAGAATGCTGAGGAGGACAGAAAGGAAGGGGAGTATAGGGTGGAAGTCTACCCCACTCCACTCCGTGTCTTAACTAGTAGTGGATCCTCCTGAGGATAGAGGGGCAGAGGTGAAATTAAGGCGTTTCCCAAAAGCCAGCCGAAGCCAAGGCACCAACTTACTGTTCCCATCTGGGTAGCTCCAGAATTGGAGGTACTATCTGGGAGTGCTGTCCAAGGCAGGAAAGAGTACAGAGAACTGGGGTGAGATAACAAGTGGGGAGACGTGGACGCCGCACCCGTCCTCCTACAGAAGGAAGGGATTGCTAAAGCTGGGGCCTGGGCCATGTGGTGGGAGGGCGGGAGGACTGGAGCAGCTTGGGGGAGCAAGGCTGAGAGACCCACACAGCACACGTTGTTGAATGTGTGACTTTTTGTTTTTAATAGAAAAAATAAACAAAATCACAATGATGAAGCCCAGAGGAATGGGGGCCAGGGTGTCACAGGGTAGGCTCCTGCTCCATGGGCTCCTCTGCTGGCCTGCGGGGACAAGCACAGGGATGCCACTGAGTAAAGAGCACTCACTACCTTAGGCCGGGGCAGGGGGATGCGAGGTGAGACGCCTACCTGGGGCTATGCTCTTGAGTGGCAACGGCCTGGGCCTGCTCAGCCCCCACGGAAAGCAGGGCCATGGCGCTCACAGTCTCGGCCTCCTCCGTCTCACCTGTCTGAGCCTCCCGCAGAGAGCAACCCAGACCAGTGGCGAACCTCTGTACACAGCTCCAGTGTTTGCCTGTGGAGAGGGACAGACAGGTTCAGAGACAGCAGACTGGTCCAGATGGACCTGCTAGCCCTGGTACCCCACTGCCCATATGCCTCGTCCGCCGGGCAGGTTGAAGTATGAGCCCCTCTGCCTGTCCCAACGCACTCTGGATCTCGATGACTTTCTCTAGTGTGGCAACTGCATTGATGCTGGGTTTCTGCTGCAAGACTGCTTCATCCAAGGGCTGCAGCTGCAGAGAGAAGGAGAGCTGGCTCAGAGTGGGATAAAGTGCAGTGCCTAGCTCTCCAGCAGTCCCCATCCAGCCCAGACATTCCTGTGCTGGCAAGCACGGGCTTTTGGGAGGAAGCCCTGATAGGAAAGTCTTGCAGACCTAGGCAAACCTCAAGGATCCTCTGGGGCCACTGGACCCAGGGAAGTGGATATTCCTGCTGACCCATCAGCCCCCACCTGCTGTCCACATCTCTGTCCCCCATTCACCTCCACGCTGAGCAGAGCCGAGACACAGGCCTCAGAGGCATCACAGATGGCGGTCAAGTCATGGCCTCCCTCCAGGGCCAGCACCACCCGGCCCCCTGCCAGTGTCATAAGCTGCCTGGTCAAGTGGCCAAAACCTTTGCATGGGAGTAAAGAGAAGAGGCTGAATGGTAAATTGTATCGAAGAGACAGAAGGAGAAAAAAAAAAAACAAGAAATGAGACAAATCTCACAAAATATGACAGCAGACTTAAGCCCCAATACAGCTACAATGAAGTAAAGTGTCAGTGAACTTAGTGGAGGACAGGCTAAGATGAGATGCATTTCTGGTAGGTCAAAGCCAGTGAGCTCCAGTGGAAGATACTTGTTTGCTACTCCACTTCTACCTGCCAGTCCCTATGGCAGGGTTGGCAGAAGAGTGGGCAGAGCTAGCAAGTCTTAGACTTGCTCCCTGCAGTGCCAACTTATTCCCTGTCCCCTGTGCCTCAGTGTTCCACACCCTCCCAGACCCCTAGTAGGCTCACATCTGGCGGTGACAGAATAGCCACCCAGTGGAGACAGATGTCCTTCAACAGCATCAAACCCAGCGGAGACTAGGACGACGTCAGGTGAGAACTCGTGGGCAATGGGCATCACCACTGTCCTGTAAAGGGATGGCCCAAGCTAATGCCAGCAGAGGCCAGGCTGAGCCTTGCCACGCTCTGTTCTCCATTGAGGCCATACCCCTCCACCACCCCAACTGAGTGCCTGCTGCCCCTGCCAGCTCCGGGTCCCACCCCTCCTCTGGCCCTTCTCAGTCCCCACCTGAAGGCTGTCAGGTATTCCACATCTCCAATGGGGGGATCCACACCTCCTGTCCACGCCACATTAACATTGTACCCCACGCCTGGCCCTCCACCAACCTGGCATAAGATAAGAGAGGTTACTGTCACCGCCCTGGATCCCAAGCACTGCCCCGTCCCCTGCCTCCAATGTCTCACGCCATTGACCTGTTTTACCCAGCTGGCAATCAGACCTGTGGGGTCCTCCCCCTGGGAGCCCTTGAATGCCACAAGGACCAGCATCATGAATGGGCTTCTATGGCTTCCTGCCAAGTCCCATCCTGCCAGGTCCCAGTGTGCTACCTCCGGGAAGGGCTGACATGAAGGAGTTGTACCTCTTCAGGAGCCCCAGAGCCCGGGAAGAAGTTCCCATTGTCATAGCGATGCAGCGAGATGTAGAGCACAGAGGGGTCATCGTAGAATGCTTGCTGGGTGCCGTTGCCATGGTGAATGTCCTGATGAGGATAAGTGGAGGGTGCTTTGGGCACCAGTCTAAGCTCTAATCTAAAGGCTAACATGCCACCTGTTCCCCGCCCACCCTGCCATTAGCTCTGAAGATGAGCTCACCAATGGCTCCGGGGCCGTGACACTGAATCCAGGCTCTACAGCCGTGGATGGATATGGGTTGTCTCCCTGCAGAACCCATTTCACTGAAGTGCAAGGGAAACCCAGGCAGGTAAGAAATTTAACACAGGCAAATTCTGAAGAGGGATCCAACATTTATATGAATTTGTTTTGTGACAGGGTTTCACGAGGTAGTCCAGGCTGGCCTTGAACATTCAATCCTGAGTGCTGGGATTATAGCTGTGCACCATGCCTGAATACATGTTTTTAAACCAAAACTGGATTTCAAAAATTCTGCCCTTGCTGGTCAATGCCCAGTGAGTCCTCAGGCACAGTGAGTAGTGTGTTCACTTTCCCCACCATGACAGAAGGCTGAGGAACACCCACAGCCTCAGGAGCAGAGGAGTGGCATCTTTGCTAAGTAATCCAGTGTCCTCACTTAGAGAAGTAGAGGAATACTTTGCACTGCTAGAGGTGGCTGTGAGCAGCACAGTGTCATGTTCCTGGCACACAGCAGCCCCAATGGTAAGGACAAGGAGAAAAATAGATTCTGGTAGTAGTGTTCGCATCCTGTCCCTGTGGCTCAGGGGAGGAAATCATCTGGATGTTGGAGGCTGCTAGGGGGAGGATGCGGTAAGTGAGGCTAAAAACACAATGGGGTGTCCCAGGGAGGAACCATCCTACTGAATGAAAGGACCCGCCTGATGAGCTGAGCGGTAGTGGCACACGCCTTTAATCTCAGCACTCAGGAGGCAGAGGCAGGCGGATCTTAGTGAGTTTAAGACCAACCTGGTCTACAGAGCTAATTCCAGGACAGCTAGAACTATTACACAGAGAAACCTTGCTTCAAAAAACAAAAACAAAACAAAACAAAAAAGGACCTTTCTGATGATGAAGCAGGAAGGATATAAACTGAACATGTGAAGCCAAGGAGTGAGTCCTAGTGCCACCCAGAGGTGGAGGTACTTCTGGAGGCCTTCCCTGGCAGCTCTGCCCATCCCTGCCCAGCATCCCAGCCCACTGCCTACCCAGTCCACGATGAGCACCTTGCCCACGTTCAGCTTCTGCTGCAGGAGTTTAGCTGTGATGGCTACGGAGTTGAAGAAGCAGAATCCCCTGTGTGGGGAGGAGAGGACAGGGAGGTCAGCTTGAGTGACATGAGGTTTGCTTCAAGTAAAAGATAGGAAGAGCTGATGGCAGAGGGCCAGGGTCAGGTCAGAGTGGTACTCACATGGCCGTGGACTCCTCAGCATGATGTCCTGGGGGCCGGATGATGGCAAATCCATTCTGAAGTACAAGCAGAAGGATAACTGTCAGGAAAACCATGTCAGGGACAGGGTAGATACAGGAGAGAAGCACAAGCCAAGCAGGGATGGGAACACAGAAATGCATTTTTATGAACGCAAACTGCAGCCCTCAGGCAAACAGCTGTCTCTCCCCTGCAGATACACACAAGAGCCTCAGGCTAGTGCCTACTTGGTCCCCCATGACCCTCAAACCATGGCTGTCCCCATCCTAGCACTCGAGACTTCAAAGTGGCAAAGGACAATGGTCTCGATGAGTGGAAGTCACTGCTGCTCCTAAAGACACAGGAAGCAGCCAGGAGCGCAGAGGCCACAGTATATCCTTACCTTGAGCTCTCCTGCAGCCACCTTGAAGGCCAGCTCTACCAGGCAGCCCACTGCCATTCGCACAGCACTGGAGGAGTGCATCTCATTCCACACAGTGTCACTATCCACCTGCAGGGGCAGGAGATCGGGCTTCAGTGTGCCCTCTGCAGGGGGAGGGGAGGAATGGGAGTGGGCACCAGAGAGCAGGTGAGCAGCCACGGGGGGGGGCAGGGAGGAAGGGGCCAAGCTAGGAGAGTCACTTGCCCACTCCCACATATCCAACTCACCCCAATGCCCCCACAAGGCAGCATGGCGTACATCTTCTGGCTGATGGGGCCTGCAGGGAACAGAGATGCTCTGAAAGGTGTCCCACTTGCCAGTTGGCATGGGCCATCTAGTCCATGCCAGCTGAGACCTCTATCTTCTGCTATGGTAGGGACATGGCAGGTTGGGAACACAGACCACCATCAAGTCCACCTTTAAGCCTGATACCCTACAGTATGTTCAATCTGCATCTAGGCCAATGGCACCCTCTTGGGGAAGTGACCCACTAGGACTGCTGGCTACTCTGCCTCGGTGGTCTTCATGACAACCCTATCACACTCAGACTGAGGACACACGTGGGACCATGCCCGGCAGCTCACCAAGCAGTTTCTTGCTGTCCAGCTTCTGCCGGTTGAGGGGGCTGGTCCCATAGAGCAGGGTGTGGTACTCAGAATGCACCGTCTGGATTTCATCCAGCGTGGCTTTACGACCCCGGATCCGCTGCCAGAGGAGGTCAAGAGAGGCCAGAGAGCGTTGATAAGGCTCAACACTCTTGACAACTACAGCCCAATGCTCACAGAGCCAACCTCCAGGAGAGCTAAAGGATTTGGAGTAACTACGCCTTGGCCCTTGAGAGACCCCATTCCAGGACTCTTTCCCAGGTTAGCTGGGGACCATGAGGGAAGCAGATCACAAGGGATGGAACTGGGGATGTCTCAGAGCTGACTGGAGGGCTAGGGTGTGGATGAGGCTCTGTTAGGAGGGGAGTGAGGCAGCACTCAGATGGAAGTCCCAGCTGAAGGTAGGGGGTTCCCTCACCTCACACTTGCTGAGCAGGCCAGTTTCCTGCAGCCGGGACCAGATGCTCTGGATGCGGCCAGCATGCTCCGGGTGTACATGTGTGTTCCCGCATGTGCACTGGTGCTTCAGCATGAACGTGTCATAGACCACACCTGGGCCACAGACCCTTGTGTCAGCCAGAACTGTTCTGAACCCTACTGCACACCCGCTCCTAATGACTATCTATGGCTATCCTAGCTATCCGCCAATATTCACGTACAACCCTCTCTCCTTTCTTCAAACCCAGCCTAGCTGAAGCTGGTCCCCCTCTCTGTCCTCTGCAACCCCTTTACCACCCCATGGTACTATCCTCCTTCTCCCCATCGCATCTGCCCATGCACTTGTCCCCGCTGGTGAGGAACCAAGCATGTGGCAGCCTCATGGGTAAAAGCCTTCTGGGTCTACTGAGGCCTCACTGTCAATCCCAGAGAGGAGGCCAGGAGACACAGAGAAGATACTGCCCCCCAGAGAGTAGGAGCAAGGCTGCCTATCCTCCTTGGAGAGAAGCTGCTGTTGCTCCCACGAACAGCTGTGGGGCACAGGAAGAGATGAAGACCCCTTTCCCCTCCACGCAGTGTGTATGCAGGACACCGGTTGCTACATATCCAAGCCCCTGGTGCATGGTGGATGGATGGAATGGACAGTGGTGGGGCTTACCTGTGGTGAAGAGGTGCTTAGTGGGCTGATCTGGGGGGCTCTTCATGCTCCCAGGAGCAGCAGGTGAGGACTGGGTGCGGCCCAGGGCCTGATGAGGCACAGTGGCCAGGCTGAGGGGTGCCTGGTACACCTGCAGGGGCTGTAGCTGCTGGGCATCTGTGAACAACTGCAAAGTAAGACAGCTGGGTAAGGCTTAGTCTGAATGGGAATGAGTACAGGGTCCTTTCCATCTCCAGAGGGCCTCCAAGTCTCCTCCTTCCCCCACCTCCTCCCACTTGCTCCCTCCAGGGACAGGAGACACTCCAGCCTTGCATCTCCCAGCAAGATGGAGAAGATGGGGCATGTGATGAGTCACTCCAGATAGTAGTATTGAGGTAAGAGGCTGAGAAGGACGGGGGTGGGTGGGCGGGGGCGGGATGAGTCAGGCCTAAGGGCTTGGGGCTGTGTCCGCAATGAATGGAACGCACCAGGCTCAAGGCACACTGTAGTAACAGTGGGGGCGTGTGTGTGTGTACACACGCACGCATGCACGCAGAGACCAACGCACAGCCAGCCGACGCAGGCACAAAAGCAGATACACACAGGCCCTGTACATGCAGAAGCGCACTCGCAGTTAAGAGACAGGGCAGTCACAAAGGGAGAAGACTGGCAGGCAGGCACAGCTCAGGGACCATACAGGATCTCCCTCCTACTCCCCAGTCTCTCCTCCCCTTCTTGTTCTTTAGAAAGCTGCTCAAGGCCTGGCAACTGCACCACTGGGGACTGACAATCAAGAGAGCAAATCAGGGGATGGGGAAGGACAGTCAGTGGAGACCAAGTGTGTGGGAGGTACCTTTTTGTAACCAGCATTGGACTCCTCTAAGTCGGGGCCCTCATCAGGACCACTCTCGTCTTCCTCATCCTTGACCTGAATGCAGTCTTCGTCTTCCTCCTCTTCATCCTCCTCCTCTTCTAGGTCTTCCTGGGTGCTCTCACTCTCTGTGGAGCCTTCCCGGGGCATGGTCAGGGCCCCTTCCCCCAGCAAGGCCTCCTGTTGCTCTGTCAGCTCCTCCTCTGTCTCCTCGGGGTGGGTGGTGGGCTGCCTTGGCAGCTCCCCCGTCTTGGTAAGGATCTGGGAGAAGAAAGCACATTGTCTGGGGGTGGCAACCTTTAGCCTTTCTCTCCCTGTCCCAGCCAGGCACCTGTCCACGGGACTCTATGGGAACTGGGAACCGCGAAGGTGGCTCCTCCAAGCACTCAGCACCCCAGGTTCAGCCCCCGTGTGTCTCGCCAGCCTGGGTCACTCCCAGGCAGCCCAGGACATTGCCTGTCTGGATGTACCTTGCCCAGCTGCAGCTGCTGCTGCTTCTGCTTCTCTAGGAACTGCTGGTGCTGCTGCTGCATAACCAGCTGCTGCAGGGCCTGGGGACTCTGCGGCAGTGGAGAGGACTGAGTGCGGCTCAGAGGTCGGTGCCTCGGGAGCTTGCCCACTGTCCTCATGCTGCTGGCCACGCGTTCGCCTGTCACCAATGGGGACTGCCCATGGAGTGGCACTACGGAGGTGGAGAAGGTAAGTAAGCACTATTTGGAGGGGTAGGGGACCCTGTCCCCGAGGCTGAGCCCCATTGTCTCTCCTCCCTATACCTTAACAGTGAGTTCTGAGCCACGGGCACAGCAAGCCCTCCTAGGGTCACTTTTCTGTCCCTCTGATTTGCCTGAGTGTGCACAAGTAGTCCTGGGCCCACCACACGCAGGCACAATGACCAGTTCTTTCCATCTGCGACAAGATCCCCCTGCCAGTAGACCTTGTAGATGCTGCCAGGCTGAGAAGTTCTGGGCTAAGGCCATGTGTCTTCCTAGCAGAGCCCCTAAGAATGTTGGCAGGTACTAAGGGCCGACTGTCTAATGCTGTCCAATGTCATTGCTATGGGCAATAAGTGAGCCCTTGAAACACGGCCTAAATTGGCATGCGCTACCAAAATGAAACATACATGGGATTCCACGGCTCACATGAAACAAAAACTCAAATGATAATAATATTCTAGATAGAAGTTAAATATATAACCCAGGCAATGGTAGCACATGCCTTTAATCCCAGCACTTGGGAGGCAGAAGTCTCTATGACTTCAAGGACAGCCTGGTCTACAGAATGAGTTCCAGGACAGCCAAGGCTACACAGAGGAACCCTGTCTCAGGAAAAAAAGGAAAGAAATATGTATTATTAGATTAATTCCACCCATTTCTTTAAGAAAAAAATATTGTTAGGCTTGGAGGCACCCATCTTTAATCACAGCAAAGTAAGTAGATCACTGAGTTAGAGGTTAGCCTGGTCTACACAGTGAGTTTGAGGCCAGCCAAAGCTACACAGTGAGACAATGTCTCCAAAAAATAAATAAAAAGTAAAATAGTGTTTGCATGCTATTTCTGTGTGCACATGTTCATGTGTGTGTGCAGCACGTGGACAGGACAGTCTAGGGTGTCGGTCCCTGCCTAACACAGCGTTCTTACTATTTACTGCCATGTATACCGGGCCAGCTGGCCTGTGAGTTCCCAGGAATTCCCCTGTCTCCGCCTCCATCTCACATGCGAGTGCTCGAAATACAACCTTGTACTAACCACTGTGTCTGGCTGTGCATACAAACTGGGGATCTGAACTCAAGTCCTCACGCCAGCATGGCTATCCCTTGACCCAGTGAGCCGCCTTCTCAGTCCTCTTTAAAGTGTTAAATGTGGGGAAAGTTTGAAATCAAGTGTATGGTTAGTAACTTGGTGTGATATGTCATGTCTGTAATCCTAGGACTCTCAATGCAGAGGAAAGAGGATTGTCAGAAGTCTGAGGTCAACCTGGGCTACATAGTGACACAGTGAGCCTGCCCCCCTTAAAAAAAAAAAAACCCACCTAACTGAATAAACAGAGTGTGGACTGCGTTATTCCTGCTGGCCAGCTCTGCTATGGAATATGAACTTGGTAACAGTGGCAGGTTCGGTCAAGTACCTGGCATACCAAACGCTGGTACGTGATGTTTTCAGAGCATGGGAGAAATCAATGATGTTGCTAATGATTGTGGCAAGGCTAAAGAGTATCCCTGGCTACTTTTGTCTACGAGATAGGTCTGACTTGAGCTACCATGAGAGTCAAACACCCCTTCTCAGGCACACAGTTATCTACTCACCAGCTATAAGCGTGCTCTGTTGCCGGGCCTGTTCCAGCAGCAGAACGTGCTGCAGCAGGGAAGCATGCCCATGAGGGCTTGTGTCGCCCTCCAATGTCACGCCCAGCAGGCAGCCAGGGATGGATGATGTGCTCATGAACTTGCCAGTCAGCGTGCCACCCTGCCGCAGGGACTGAAGGGCCTGCCTCTCAGCCTCCTGCTGTGTCGACAGCTTCGGGGAGGCCTGGTGAAGTTGGAGGGTGATGGGAGATAAGGCACAGACTGATACTGCCCTGTCTTGCCAACTCAGACCAGCATCCCTCTTGTACCCTCTGCCCACCCACCAGATCAGGTCATGCCAGCTCAGTTCTCCTCTCGAAGGGCCTTGGGGAAGGGAAGTCCGAGCTAGGATATGTGCCCTGTACTTACGGTGAGGTGCGAGTTGGTGACGGTGACTGTGGCCTGCAGCCCTAGGGAGATGTTGGGCAGAGAAGGAGACGTGTAGAGGCTGAACTGGTTTGGGGAGCTGTCCAGAGGGAGGGCCCGGTGCTGGGGGAGCATCTGGGGAGCAGTCAGGAGAGTCAGATATGAAAGCAGGCAAAGGAGAGACAGCCAAGAGGGGCGACCTGGACAAAGGCCAAGGGCTCTGAATGGTCTCTCACTCCCCCAACCCTGAGCCCCAAGTGGGGGTAACAGAAAGATCAGACCACTTCAGAGGCCTGCGGGGACAAATCTCTTTTCAAGGCAACATATCCAGGCAAGAACCCTCCAAATGTACACAGAGGCATCTAGGCTGAACACTCAGATAGGCCAGAAAGAGCCAAACTCCTCCTTCCAAAAGAAAGAGCACCTCTGTGCCCCCTACCCCGTCCCCAGCTTCAGTCAGTCCTGTACCTCAGTGGGGATGTTGGGGACTGAGCCAGTAAAGCCGTTCTCAGCGATGGTGCTGTGGGAACTGTTGGGAGAGCTGGGGCCAGAGCCGGGCGCACTGTTACACACGGACGACACTACAGGAAAAGTGGCTGTCACCTGGGCCTGCTCTGAGCCACCCCTCCTCCCAGACCTTCACAATTAGGACAAAAGAGGCCTTACCCCCAGGTCCCGTGCCTGTGATTTCAACTGCTCTCTTCTTAAAGGTACTAATAACAGTGCCGTCTTTCCGACGCAGGAGGGGACTGCTTCTCCTCTCCGCCACCTTCTGTTTTAGCCTCGAACGTACTTTTAAGTTGGGTTCAGAGGCTGGAGAGAAAGTGGCTGGACTCAGATCGATCTATACACCAACCTGAAGCCCAGCCCACCGGTGGGAGGGGGAGGGGGGAACTCAAAGCCACAGCACTGCCCTTGGCTTAAGCCCACCTCTACCCCAGAAGCCATATTCCTGGAAGCCAGGACTCACCCACCTGTTTTGCGGAGGGGGAAGTCATCACGGCTGTCATAGGGCCCAAGCAAAGGCAGTTTGTAGGAGGGAGGCGTCCCAGGAGGGCCGCTCTGGGGAGGGGAACTCTGGTCCAAAGAAGCATGGTGGGCTCCCCTGGGGGTGGGGTGGAAGCAGGATCTGGGTTACCACCTACCCACTTGACCTGCCACTGAAGGCTAGTTGTTTGATTTGCAAGATTTTGTTTTGTCTGTTTTTATATGTTTTGAAAGAGGGTCTCATACAGCCCAGGCTGGCCTCAGACTTGCTATGTAGTTGAAGACAAATTTGAACCCCTAGTCTTTCTTCCTCCGCATCCTGAGTGCTACATCTATAGGCATATTACCATACACAGCGTAGGAAGGGAGAGTTATGGAAAGGCCACATGGGCGATGGCTACCTCCACCCCTCTCCCTCATGGAACTAGGGGTTGACATTACAGAGGGAACAAAACATGGATCCTGGGAAAGGGAGGAGAGAAAAAGGATGAAGAGCTCCCCTACTAGGACAGACTGCAAAACTCGAAAACGGTTGCAAAACAGGGAGCTCCAAGCCATCCTATAACCAGGCAGCCCCTGAGCAGGGCCCCTCTGCCAACCCTTGCCCCCCAGAGCCATTACCAGCATTTGGGGTGCTGTGGGAGGGAATGGTTGAGGCTGCCTGGCGTGGGCTCCTTTGACTTTGACAAGAGGAATTCCTGGAGCCTCAGCTTGACCTCGGTGCTGGCGATGGCACCTGCAGGACAGGGCACAGCTGAGCTGGGTGCCTGGAGCTGGGGCCGCGGCGTGGTAGGGCCTAGGAACTGCCCACTGGTCTTACTCTCTTTGCTCTTCTCCTTGTTGCGCAGGATAAGCAGCTGCTGCTCCAGCCGCTGTTTCTCTAGCTCCTCTTGCCGCTGCTGCTCCCGCTGCCGCTGCTGCTCCAGCTCTTGCTGCCTCTTAGCTGCCAGCATCTCCTGCTGCTGCTGCGGTGGGTGCAGGAGGGCAGAGGCGGTGGTGAGCCAGGCCCAGGCAGGGCTGCCACTCTGGGGGGCCCCAAGCCCCCCTTGCTCACCTTGAGATGCTTTTGCAGCTGGACTTCATGCTGCCTCGTCAGGTGGTCGTGCTGCTTCTGAAACTCGGCGAACAAGAGCTGCTTCTGAAGCTGCTGCTGCTGCTTGAGCACCAGGAGCTCCTGCTGCAGCTGCTGCTCCCGTAGCGCAGGGTCCACAGGGCCTGCCAGAGTCCCCCGAAGCTCCACAGGGCTAGGGCTACCTCCACCTCCACCCCCCATGGAGCTGGGCATGGCTCCTGGCAGCACCGGCTTCACCTCCACTGTGGGCACAAGACACATAAGTGGTCAGTGAGTCCAGCCCCAGACTGCTCTCGGCCCTGACAGCCTGGCCTATGGCCCAAGAGACCACCAGACAGGTCCACTAGACCCTCAATGACATAAATCTCTCCACCCATGGATGCTGCCATCCACTTTCTTTAAATGAGGCTGAAGTCATGAACTTCGATAAGAAACTATGTATGCAACAGGGCTGCAGGAAGGGTCAGCATGGCATGCATAAGGCCGTGGGTTTGAGGAAAAAACTGTCTATGCATGAGTGTGAAGAGGAGCAGCCGGAAAGAGTCAAAACTCAACACCTGATATGGTCACTGACAGCTAATACTAGGCACCTTCTATGTACACTGCACAGTGATATATGAGTACAATTCTGTTATTAGTACCCCTTTCACAGATAAGGAAACCGAGGCAGAGAGAGTGCTGAGTAACTTGACCAAACATAGTCAGGTGACTGAGGAACCAGGCTATGAATGTAAATCCTACGCTTTCACTCATTGTCCCCTGCCTTCTCCCCACCTAAGCCTGTATGTGAAGAGAAACCGAGGCAGGGATTGGGCCTGTGAAGAACTTCCGGGTAGCTTGTTCTCTGTGAGTCTCTCAGTCTAATCCCAGCTGGGGCAGATGAGGCAGACGGGGGGGGGGGGGGGGGGGGGTTTGAGGGGGGCAAGCATGGTGTGAGGGGGCAGGGTGGGAACAGGAGGCCTTAGGGAAAAGGGGGTGCAGGGTTGCACCACGCCAGGGACAGGAGAGGGCTGGGAGTCAGCCTGGCTTCCTCTGCTGGATTATCTCCTTTCAACACTTTTATTGTAATTACTGCTATATATAGCGGGAGCCAAACAGCAGCTGTGTTGGGGGGAGGGGGATGAGAAAATGGGAGAGCAGGGAGGAGGTGGGAGGAGGAGACAGGAAAGGAAAGGGAATCAGACAGGAAGAGTGATGGCAGGGGGAGGGCTGGAGCTGTGGCAAGGACCTCAGTTTCCAGCCAGGGGAGGAACCCTTGGGAATGGCATAGTGGGAGAGGGATCCAGGGGGTGGTTCTGAGGTCCGCATGGACAGTGGTCCACTGGAAGGGAAAGGTTCCAACTGGCTTATGGGAAGGTTGGGTCTTGACCTCTTGATCCCTGTACACTGTCCTCTGGTCACTGAATGTCATTCTGCATCACTGCCCAATGGTTGCCAGGGCGACCGGGCAAACACCACACCAGCAGGGAGCCCCAAACCCAACCCACACCCCACAAAGCCGCTTGCAGTTAACCGGAAGGGGAAGGCAGGATAGGGCTGCCTGGGAAGAGGGAAACGAGAAAAGCGACACCAGATCATCTCCTTTGCTCTCCACTTCTCCAAAGAAAAATCCTACGTTCCTCACTCCAGCCCAGGGAGGCACATGGGGCCAGGAAGACGCTTGCCCAGCCAAGGCGCCCACTGCATCCCAGGCAGAGAGGACACAACCCTGACATCCTGATGGTTGCCAGTATTCAGGCCTCTTCCCGACCCCAACCCCCTACACCTGACCCTACATCAATAGTGACGGGAATGTAGTGGTAGGGACTAAAAAGAGCCCCCCACATATGTCCTCAGGAAACACAGCACTGGAGGGCACCACCAGGCCTGGAGCAAGCCATACTATCCTTAAGCCTATTTCGTCTGGGAGACCCACTAGAGGTGGGGAGTGGGGTTGGGAGGGAGAGCCTCAGCAGGATGTATCTCAGTACCCCGTCTTCCCCCAACATAAGCTGAGCACATTCCTCTGTGGTTTCTCTGTCAGCCACACTGACGACTCTGTGGCCACCAGGCCAGAGCCACATCTGCAGGAGTGGCCAGATGAGGCCATAAAGGGTGGAGTCACACACACAGACAAACACAACCCCCCACCCCTCGCGGCACGCTCTCTCACTTTCCCTCCTATTCTATGCCCTGGACCAGCACTCCGATGAAAGATGCCCGAAAACTCCCAGGGCCTTTCTGGAGAGGACCAGCTCTACATCAGGGTGAAAAAGCAGGGTGGCAGCAAGGGAGCTGGTGGCCAGCCTCTAGTCTACCCAGTCCCCCCACCCCCAAGCATTCAGCAAAGCCCTAAACTGGCTGGAGGGTTATCAGTTCTGAGCCTGACACTGATCACCCCACCAAGATGTAGACTGGCTTCAACCAGTCCCTTTGCAGTGCTAGGGCTATTGGAGGTAGATGCCAGCCCATCGGCCCAGGAGAGGGTAAGAGTCTAAAGATCCTGCCTCACAGCAGCTAAGTCAGGTTGGAACAGTGGTGGGCAGGGGTATCTTCTCTTGCAGAAAGCTTAGGGGTTCACATGAGCGGGGGGATCCTCCTGCTGCTAGCACTGCTGAGATGCCTGGCTGTGTGCTGCAGTAAGCACCAGGGCCCCGCTGGTCTGCAGGTGAGATGACAGGATAGCCAGAGGGCTCTCTCACACCGGTGGTATGAAAGAGGAATCAGAACACCTGTCTGTAGCATGCAACAAACCAGGCTCTACCAGGCAGCAACCCGGCTCCTTTCAGGATGGAAGCCAGGGAAGCAAGAGAATGGAGTCCCCAAAATATAGTCTGCCTGGCACAGAACCTTGAGTTTGGCTGACCGGGCATCTCCTTAAAGATCTGTGCCCTCTGCCAGCTTGGCAAGAACAGAGCAGGTGACAGCAGCTGCCATTCAAGTCAAGCACTTGGAACGGGAAGTGGGTGTGTCAGGACAGGAAGAGGCTCTTGGTTGCCTCCTGGTGGACCTAGGAAGGTTGGAGAACCTTGGGAAGGAGGAACGGGTGGGTAGAGGGACATGTTCAGATAATAGTGTGTCTGAGAGAGCTCAGGCTAGCCAAGAGCCCCCTGACAGGCCAAGATCACAGGGGACAGAAAACCCTGGGTCCTTATTTCACCTACCCCACCCCCACCCCAGGCCTCATGCTGACCTGCAGAGAGCAGAACAGTGTCAATGCCAGGAACTTCCTGTGGAGAAAGGTGCCAGGGCTCCAGGGACAGGCGCTGACCACCTACGCTAGAGACTCAAACCCTTGCTTCCTGCAGGGAGTGGCAGCCTTAGGAGCACACTGACCCATGTGGCCTCCATGCATAAGCCCCCGGCCCAGGCAGTGGGGTGGTCAGTGCCATCCATGTCCAGCCGTCAGCGTGGCCCTGCCCATATAAAGCTCAGGCTCAGAAGGTAGAGACCTGCCTAGCTCATGGGTATAACTGGGCAGAGCTGACACCTACTGGTATTCCCTTCTCATCCAGTAGGCCTCTTCTGCTCATGAACCCCACTAGCCCAGGAGGTTCTATACCATACAAGATGCCCAGGCCCCTCAGAAGGTGGGACTAATGGGGCAACTCTGTGCCCACTGCCAGCCTGGCCTCAGGGGTGAACCGGAGGCTGCACACTGTAATCCTAGATATGCAGGAGGCTGAGGCCAAGGGACTGTGAGGTGAAAGCCAGACTGAGTAGCTCAGTGAGATCCTGCCTCAAAAACAAAATAATAACCACAACCAGCCATGGGGGCTCGTGCCAGCCTTCAGAAAGCCGAGGCAGGAGGATTGCAGAGAGTTCTAGTTCAGCCCGAACTCCAGAGTAAAACCGCATCTCAACTAACAACAATAAAAACCATGAAATTTAAAGTAAAAACAGCAAGTCCCAGGCAAAGGAGTGTGGCCTCTCGACAGATAAGAGGTTTGGGCCACAAAAACAGGTTTTGACAGTACCTTTGGGAATTAGGGCTTGAGCAACATACCTAGCTACCCTAGGACAAAGGAAAAGGCCTAATCCTGCTTTGAACATTCTACAAACCATGGTCCACCCTCCCTTGGAGATATCACAACTCAGACAAACCCTGACCAGCAGGGAATGGGTGCCTTCTATTCCACTGGGGGAAGGGGACGACGACACACGGACAGACAGACCCTGGAGCAGCCCAAGATTCAGATCTACTGAGAAGACTCAACAGAGGAGCCAGTGAGGAAGGAGGGAATCTTGTCTTACAAGGGAGCAGCATTAAGATATGTGACACTCAGGATTGACACAAGGCCTATAGAGACAATCCCTGACTCTGGAGTCGCTTTGCCTGGAGGGGTCATTGGAGACCATCTGTTTTCAGCCCTCAGCGACAGGCTTTGGGAGCTAAGCTTCACAGAGAGGTGGCAGTGCAGAAGACCCCAAGGCTAAGCAGCAGCAGCAGCAGAACAGGGGTCCCCAAGCCCAGGTGGCCTGGCTCCCAGCATGAGCAGGATGTTCTGAAGCTCAAGTGTGTGCTCAGCCTGGCTCCAGTGTGGGGCGTCATTCCAGACAGCAGGCAGAAAGCCCACCCAAGAAGACGGTGCGCCCCACCAGTATACAGGTAGCCTCCTTTGCCAGCAATCGGCAGCTTCTTCAAATGCCTAATTACCTTGTCTACTCCTTGGAGAATGGAAAAAAGGCTCTTGTCCCTGTCTTGGCTTTGAGAGAATTTGGAAGGAGGCAGGGAACACACTTCACACTCCTCTGCCCATGACGCCGATGACCCCTCCCCACCAGGGACTGTTTCCCATGATCTATTTCTGTGCTCTTACGTGACTAGAGAGGCCAATTGAGGCTCAACAGGTTCTACCACAATTCAGACAGCATTTCCACATGTGCAGGCCGGGTATGACTCTCACCTAGCAATTTACACAACTCATCGAGCAATGCAAGCGAACACTGTCACGTGATGGTTAAGAGTGAGGGCTTTGGAAGAGGTGGCCCAGGCTCAAGGCTGTGCCACTTGTTAGTCAAGGCTCCAGGCGCCTCCCCATGCTTCCTGCAAGCATCTGCAAAATGGCAGCAGAGTACCTACCTCCCAGGCTGCCAAGCCCAAGAGAATGCTAGGGAGCTTGGCACAAGGCCTTGGAAGATCTCAGAAGAACTAGTCAGGGCTATTATTATTAATGGCTCCTGGCATGTGTGTGCGCACGCGTGTATGTGTTCCTCACTTTGGCAATCTAGCAAAGCCTATAGATTACTACTCAGAGTGTTTCTATGAGCTCAGAATGGGCCATGGTGATAAAGTACTTGCCTAATACATGAGGCTCTGTATATGATCACCAGTACCAAGATAGTAACCATCATCATCATCATCACAAGTAAGTTTCTAAAGTTCAGAAAATAGCCAGGTGTGCGAGTATATGCCTAATCCTAGTACTCAGGGTAGGAGTGGGGCCAACATGAGCTATATTGCCAAACTGTGTCTCAAAAGATCAAAAATATCTCTGTGAGTTCAAAGCCAGTCTTGTCTACATAGTAAGTTTTAGGACAAACAGAACTACATAGTCAGACCCTGTCTAGGAAATAAAACGAAAAAAAAAAAAAAAAACAGTAAATATGATGGCATATACCAACACTCAGAAGGTTGAGGTAGGAGAATCCCTGAGCAACAAAGGTAAGTTCAAGGTCAACCTGGACTACATAGACATTCTCTCTGTCTCTCTCTCTCTGTCTCTCTCTCTCTCTCTCTCTCTCTCTCTCTCTCTCTCTCTCTCTCTCTCTCTCACACACACACACACACACACACAGAGGACTGGAGAGATGGCTCAGTTAGGATCACTAGTTGCTTTTCTAGAGAACCCAGGTTCAAGTCCCAGCACTCACACGGCGGTTCATAACCATCTGTAATTCCAGTCCTGGGAGATCCAGTGCCTTCTTCTGACCTCCTCAGGCACCAGACATGCACATGGTACATAGACATACAAAGCAGGCAAAACAATTATACACATAGGTAAATTAAAATAAATAATGTTTTGTTTTGTTTTGATTTCTCAACAACAACAAAAAAGCACACAAAATAAAATGTAAGGCCAACTTGACAGATCACTTGGGCTGCATGAATACTAGGCTCAGACTTCGGCCACAGTAAGGCCTTAGCTCTCATCCAGGTTGTCTGAAGGTTACTCTGTGGTCTTGTTCCATCAGAGCCCTTCCTACAAACCAGCAGCTAGGTGCCATTGAAAGAGACGAGGTTCTGGGAGCTGTGTCCCCTCAACTCTAAGCATTTCAGGGCTATTTCCTTGGCTTCAGTGCCTGCTTTTTGCAGCTCAGATCTCAGCAGGTGGGATCCTATCCATCCCCCCAAAACATCACCTGGAACAATGAACACAAACTCTGGATCCTGCTTTCAAACCCCGACACTCTGAAGCAGCCTGAAATCCTCCCATCCTTGACCTTACTGTGTCCCACTATATGTGACACCTCTTCCCAAGTCTATTCTCTATCCTCCTGGGGCAAGATGCTGGGAGACCCTCAGCCCTTCCTCCAGCAAGGCAGAAGCAACACGAAACTGACCTCAGAGACCCTCAGAATGTCAGTAAGGAAAAGGCCCAGGAGCTCGGCAACTCAACGCCCCCAGCTGCAGGAGGAGGAAAGTGAGACCACAGAGGGAACAGGCTTGTCCAAGGTCACCTGAAAAGGAGGCAGAGGAGCCAGCGCTTAATCTAGACTCTCCTGGCTCTCTCTGCCCCGCTCCCTACAAAGCAAAAAGGGAAAAGCCTGGAGGCTGGTGCCAAATTTAGTGAGAGATCCAACAAGGAGCCCTAAGGATCAAGCAACCCAGACGAAGGTTACCAGAGCCCAAAGGTAGAAGAGAGAGGAGGACAAATGGAGGGAAAGCTGGAGGCAGGTTGAGACTCTGAACGACCTCACAGGGATGTGGAATCCAAGTGGAGGACACAAGGTATCCCTGGAGGCAGCGCTGATCTTAGGAGGCTATCTAGAAAAGAGGATTCCCACCTCCCCACCATCCCCAAAAATATCTGGGCACAGAAGCTGCAGGCAATTAAAAGGCACAGTAACCATGCAAAACCTGCAGCTGTTGCTGGGACTGTTGGCTCCTACCTGGAGGGAATGGTGGCGGTAGGGGCCCCAGGGCAGGCCTGCCTGCATTCTCCGTGCACAACCCAGGCTTGAGCATCCAGCAAGGCACCCTGTCCACCTGGCTGCTTGCCATCATTCCCCGACCCTGCTCAAGTTCAGATACTTGTTCTTGGCATCTCAAAACATCCCTCTCCAGACTGCCAGGCTGCTGGGAATTGTATTTGCCTGTCTAGGGTAACAGCCAGCCTCCCTCTACATAGGCCCTTCTCCCACCAGGGCCTGCCACTGGACATGAGAGACAGCCCAGACTCCAACCCGCTCTACATCAGAGCCGCCAGAGGAGGAATTTAAATGCTGCCTCCTGAGCTGTGCACAGACTCAGAGCCTGCATCCGAACACATCCCCTTGGCGAATCTGTTGCAATTCAAAGATCCACTGTCTCATAGCTTCCCTGGATTGCCTGCGCTCTCTCCTGTTGACAGTCTGACAGCTGTTACAGCTGTGTGCGGACACGGTTAATTTGATTTCCTGTCTGGCAGCTGTGCAGAAGGGAAGGGACAGCTGAGGGTCTCAAAAACAAGATGAGGTAGGAGGGCATGGGGGCAGGAGAAGGCTGTCTGTACGAGTGGGTGTTTTATTCTGTTCCCAAGCCCTCATCTTCCTTTGAGTCAAAGTGCCTGCAGGGAGAGAGATAATTGGCTAAGTGGTTCCAAGCATTTATAGGGAGAGGAAAAAAAAACAACTCTACTCTTAGACACCCCAGGAGTGGGGCCAGAATGGGCCCTACTCTCTAGGAGCACAATCTTTGGAGGCACACAGCCAGGCCTACCACATAAGATTGTCAAGATTGTATACTGCAGATGGGCACCCAGCTGAAGGGACGAACTGGAGTTAAAACCTAGCCCATGCTCTGGTTGCTAAGTCATAGGCACTAGGTACATGGACACACCCACCCAGACAAAGGACCATTCTTGAGAGAAACGTGAGTAAAAGTTTTTGTGTGGATTTACAATAGCCCCACACAGACAGACCTGAATTCAAATCTCAATGCCTAATGCCTACTTATTCTGTGATCTTGGGTAAGTTCTTTGACTTCTCTGGTCCTTCTCAATTATGGAATGTGGGTTATTAATGTCCTTCTTAAAAGAAACCAGCGAGGAAAGTCCCGGGTGTCCTCGTCACCTCGTGTGTTACAATATTAGTTCCACTCAAGTCCTGCCCTTCCTACCTTCCTGGCATCCCCACACCTACACATTCCTGACACACAGCCATGCTCGGAATGGCCTCAAGAGCCTAAATAAGAACAGCCAGGGAAAGCCCCAGTTTCCCATGGGACTTCCCAACATCCACAGCATTCCTTCCTTCCTGGCATACGCCAGATCCATACCTTCCTCAGTGGGCTGAGAAGTTCCCTCTTCTGCCACTCCTTCTCATAGTGTCCAGGACTCAGCTCAACCAGAAAGGGACGGGAAAATCAGAGCCCAACTCTGGGTCATTGGGAATCCCACAGTGGAGCTAAAGATCCCAGGATCCTCAAGCTAGGGACAAGTGGAGGTGCCCATTGTGCACGGGGCAGTGGCAGGGTGGCTAGACAGACACTCTTCTGTCAAGAGAGGCCGCCAGTCACCAGCAGTGGAGGCAGAAATTGTCTCCTCATCCCTTCCTTAAGCAGGAAGAGCAGAGTGTGTCTGGCCCTCTTGAACTGATTTACCCTTAGGTGCCCACCGTAGCTGTCTCTATTCAGCCACCAGGTCAAGACCCAGAATAGCGCCCGGGCATCCTGCCAAAAGGTTGGGCCTCCGCCCCCTCACGCAACACTCATTCATCTAGGTGCCACCCACTGTGCTGGGTGCTGGGTGTTGGCAGCCAACAAGACAGCACAGGGAGCAAAAGCTGCCCCCAAATAAGAATTCCCAGGACTTGCTGCTACAAGGGACAGAGAGGCAGCAACTTGGAAGAGTTATTTCTCCAGTCCCTTGGGCTGGGGAAACCAGAAACACCATCCAAGAAAGCACCCTTGGAAACCAGCTTTTCAGTCTTAGGTTTTTGCATCTTGTCTGGAGGCTGCTCAAGAAATCGGAAGAAGAGGGTGTAAGAAGGGACAAGGGACAGAAGGGAAACACCAGGATTCTGGGCCCTCATGGCCATGTTTATCTAGGGTGGATTTTTTTTTTCTTAACCCAAAGGTTAAAGTGTTTCTATTTGAAATGTCTATTTACATTCCAGAGTCCAAAAAAAAAAAAAACAGCCAAGCTCCAGGCCTATATCTGTCCCCAGCAGCGTCACAGACACAGCATCAGAGCTGCTCAGGGGGAACATTCTCAGCCCTCTCCCTGAGCTGCCTGGGTGACTCACACCTCCCTCCTGCCAGCAGGGACTGTGCCATGGCTCAGAAGGCAGGTTGGGGATCTGGAGAGAGGGATTGGCTGGGGTATACTCAGGGACAGAAAGAACATGGTCCTAAACTTTCAGGATTTCTGGGGTCCAATTCAAAGACAAGTAAATAAGAGGGAACTTGGGGTCATCTGGTAGCTCAATGCAGAATGGGTGGACAATTAGTGGCTACCCTAGGTGATGCTCTACAGACATTCCTTCACCTCCCAGCAGCCCACCTTAAATTAACACCTACAGGCCCAGGTTTGGGCGCTGAGGACAGGGGCTGTAGCTCAATCAGCCCTGGGCAAGAACCAGCCTTTGGAGCACCATCCCAGAGGCCTGGTGGGCACACTGCTGGGCTGGTCTCCACAACTATGCCCTAGAAGAGGAGACTAAGTGGACATCCCTACCCCATGTCCAGGCAGACAGCAAATCATGTCCCAAGGAGTTTCCGAATCTTCTCAAAACATCCTGACATTTCCCAAACCTTCTGCAACCTTATCCCTGGATAGCTGAGAGCCAAATCATCCAAATCACAGGTACCCAGAGAGGCATACAGCTCCCACCTTCTAATTGGACCCTTCAGATCCACACCCACATATCCAGAGTCAAGGGCTCTAACACTCAGACACATATATTCTCTCTCTCACACAAGTACCAAGCCAGTCAATGCCAGGAGGGGCCAAGCGGGCATGGGTCCAGCAGGTCCCTCCCTGGAGGAAGCATCTTGTGGTGCCAGCCTGGTGGGGAGGCTGTACCAGAAGGGCCTGATGCTGCCAACAGGTTCCTGGGAGTGAAAGAAGGAGTGGCCAGCTCTGGGGTGACTCCACCTCCCACCAAGGATCAAAAAAGTTTCCCCAGAGAAGGTGGCAGGGCTAGGAATCCCCAAGCTTACGTTAGGGCATCTTCAAGCACACCTGAGTCAAAGTACTACTTTTCTGTCCTCAGGAACTGGACGAGACAGGAGGGAGCTAGGAACTACGGCAGCCACAATCCTTCAACATCCCAACTGCTAGTCTCTGCTCTATCCTATCCCATTGAGCCTCCTCCTTAAAGGTCCAATCGCAGAAGTCTCCTGACCAAAAACTTGCCAAAGTCACTGTACCCTGACCAGGTCAAACCAAGCCACAAAAGCCAGGACATTTCTGATTCCTATAGGTACCCCCAGGTGCATGCTTCTTCTGCTGCTCAATTGTGGGGAGCAGACAGCCTGAACATAGGTCACTGACCCACTTCCTCCCCTCTGACCATAATGCCAACTAGGCCAGAATCCTCTAGGAAGCCCCAGCCCCTCACAGCTGAGCTGATCTGGCTGGAGGCGAAGGCACCGGAGGGACGCAGCAGAGGTGGCTAGGAGGCAGGGTGAAAAGGAGGGGAGAAACTGCCCTATAAGCACAGCTCTTCCAATCCATGAACTCTCAAGAAAGTCTGAAGCAAGACCCCAGTGGAGCAAGACTCATGGTAAGATCCTCAATCCAGGTAGACGGATGCCCGAGAGCTGAGGACAGGTGGGGACACAGAGCCACTTACCTGCCACAGGGATGCTGTGCAGAGGAGTCCGTGGCAGGATTTCCAAGGATGGTTCCCGGCCTGACATGCCATCTGCTGAGAAACAGGACTCGGTCTCATAGATGGTTTGCAGCATCTCCACGAGCCCCTGTGCCTTGGGCACCAGCAGCATGCCAGGGAGGGGCCGCCCGAGGCGGAAGCCGGTGAGGGGAAGGTGGTCAGCCGGGCCAGCTGGCTGCTCAAGGACTCCCTCAGGCCACTGCCGCTGGGACCCACAAGGCAAGGAGGCGCCTCATCCGGCCTGGGCGCTCTGGAGGCAGCAGAGGCAGGGAGGCTAATGAGGCTGTAGGCGGGCTCTCTACTACAGGGGAATGGACCAAGGCCCGTCCAAAGGTTCCAGGAGTTGGGCTATGGCTGGGTGCTCAGGGGACAGGAAGGGGAGCTCAGTGGGCAGGCAGGCTCTCTGTGTTCCCTCCCAGCGCCACCGGTGACAGCTCTGGGCCTGGCTCCCTGCTCCTCCTCCCCGAATGAGCCGCCGGCAGCTGGCAGGAGACTGAAATAGCAGTTGGGGGAGGGCCCTGTCTATAAATAGGTGGAGCATGCTCAGGGAGCCGCCGGCTGGCTGCCAGGAGCCCAGGCCTGGCGGAGGCCCCATGGGGGGGAGGCGCGTTCCACCCCAGGAGGAAGCGCCAGTCAAGGGGGAGGGGGGACTGGGGTGGCCTGCACTCAGGGCCAAGGCCACAGACCTGGGTGGCCAGTGGCTGGACTGGTGAAGGGTGCAGGCAGGGAACCCAGCATCTGGGATCAGCTCTGGTTACTGCTGTGGGCAAACAATGGACCGGACACCAAGAAGCCAGCCTGGATCTGCTACTGTCCCCCTTTCTGTGCAGAGCAAGGAAAGGAATCAAAAAGACTAGGGAGAGGTGACAGACAACCAACCACCTGGTCTAACCTCACACCTCCTCCTAACAGCCTGTGGAGTTTGTTTAACTGCTGCCTTCCCACAGAGCTGGGAGATGCCTCCCTACACTCTTACTATCAGGGGGACCCTAAATAGCAGGAGGGTGGCAGCTCTCTCCCACCCATTCTAGAGTGCCACCTCTGGTAGTCCGTTGGGCTTTCTGGGCTTCCATTCAGAGAGCCGAGAGACTCTCTGGGCAGGCCTTGCTCAGCCCTGGCAGGGGGCTGGACAGCACCTGCCCATTCTCAGCTCAATCAATGTTTTCCTGGCAGGGTACCCAGTGCCCGTTCTGAGGGCATCACAAACACCATTGCCTTCAAGCTAACAATGACTTCCAGAAAGAGGCCAAGATGGGGGAAACTGAGGTACAGCAAGATGAAAGTCACTCCAGTCATAGAGATGCTCCCATGAGAGGGATGGTGTTCTGAGGTTCTGACCACCATACCTGACAGGCAAAGGCATACACAAGTCTGCCCCAGGGACAAGGATCTCCAGAGCCCAAATAGGAAGCCTTGGGGTTGGAGGCCTTCCAGTTAGTCATAAAACTGTTAGCATCCTGGCCTGGTGGAGTAGCCCCAGCTCTTTGGGCCTTCGTGAGCCATGGAGCCACTGTGCCAAAGTTGGTGCCACCTGCCAGCACTCCCCGCTGCTGACCTGCCCCTTCTCCCCAGGTTGTGCCTCCTACTGACTTGGCCCCCTGACCTCACTGGAACCTTTTAATAGACTGGTTATTCCTGGGTCTATATCCTCCTCCCCTTGTCTGACGTCACAGTTGCTATTTTGGACCCCTCTTGGCCCCTCCTTGCCCCCCACTCCAGGCACGGAGCCAGGGACACCTGTCCTCTCTCTGGACTGGATGACCTCACCCTACTGTCAGGAGCCTGGGAGAAGCTGTCTAACCAAGGACACGGTGGCTGTGGCTCCCAAGCTTCTGCCAGGATAGCAAGGGCCTCCTCCCTCAGGTAGGAAGATCATAGATGAGGATGGTAGAGGCAAGCTTTCCCAAGCAGGGTGAGAGGCAGATGCTGCTGGGGACAGGGTTTGGTTCCCAGAGGTAGACCAGGAACCAAACTGGGAGGGGTCTGATGCTACAGCCAAGGCAGATTCTAGAAGAAAAGGCAGTAGAGCTGAGCAACCCAGGTGCTTGGCGCTGGAAGACATCGCCTGTGGACCACCCGTTCCCCAACTGCATCCTGGCCAACTAGGTCCTCTCAAGAACAGGAGGGAAGACCAGGGTTTCCTCCAAGAAAGCCACAGGCAGCAGACACAAGGGAGCCCAGAAAGCCAGGGGCAGCAGCCCCTCCCAGCCGGCACTCCACCCACCCACGCTGGGAACAACCAGAAGGGCTGGCTAGCCCTGTCCTGGCTCCCTCTACCTGCCCCAGGCACAGGAGAGAAGCAGGGAGTCCTGCTCAAGGGAGGTCAGCAGCCATGACAACCTGAGAGCAAGGCCCTCAGACTCTAGATTAGCCTGATGTCAAAAATCAAAGAGGACTCCCTTTCTTCTTCCTTCTGGAGGCAGGGTCTCACTCAGTAGCCGAGGCTAGCCTCAAACTCACACCGATCCTCCTGACTCAGCCTTAACCCCTGCCGGGACTCCAGGTTTAATCTATTGAACCTGGTAACAAGGATTCTCTTCTTTACCACATGTGGGCTCAGGGACAACAGTCAGCACCACCGTGACTTCTGTTAGGAAGAGAAATGTCTTCAATGCAATACCCAAAATCCTCCAAGGAAACATGAGACAGGTCTAGCGGGAGGGAAGACAGGCATCTTTCTTCTTCCAAGATGGAGACAATGTAACAAAGTCTTCCTAATAGTTAACCTCAACCTTCATTGCTACAATGCCCCTCTTTCTGCTTACATCTCCATTCCTATCTCCAGCTCCGAAGTCCTAGCCCACAAATCTCACCAAGTACTCAACTAAAGATGTGGTCCATGAAACATATCCAAGCCGAGTTTGGGCTATAGAACCAGCTCTATCCTCCCCAACAGCACTACCTCCACCCCCTCCCTCTAAGGCTACACTATGGTCTCCAAATCCTCTAAAGCTGGGGCAGAGGGGAGAGCCCAATGCTACCTTCTTGGGCTCTTCCAGCTCACTCCCTTGGCCCAAAAGCTGGCATGGAGCCCTGACTGAATAGGCAGAGAAGTACTGCTTCGTGCAGTCCAAAAGCCTAAGGCTGGCCCTGAGACATGTCCCGGAAACATCAACCCTGCCTACTACCCTCTAGTTTTATCCTTTGAGCCCAGTCATGCTGGGACCTGTCATTATGGCCTAGGAACTACCGTGAGCCAGGTCCATGGTTAGGTACTGGAAGAATCTTCTCATTTAAAACCAACTGCAAGAAAAATGTGGATATCTGCTTTGGCATCTACTGCCCCTCTGGGTTGATCCTGTCTCCTCTCACCATCCAGTCCTAAGCCTTCAATACCTCTGGGTATTGAAGCAAGGCAGACAAAGAAAGAACAGATTCCAACCTGTCAAGGCACCTCAGGAGAGAAGGGAGACCAAGGGTCTTTTCCCCAGACCTCTGCCCAGGCCAGCACTGACCCACTTTCTCCTTCTGGCTGGCTGGCTGCCCTCCCAGGGGCTCAGAAGCAGAGCCTGAGGCAGGGAGACAGGACGCCAAGGTTTCTGGCTCCACCCCACACCCATGCCCCAGTTTCTCTGGTCACCCCAAAGGGAGGGGGCAGCCGCCCTCCCTCCTGGGAAAGGGAAGGAGAGAAAGTGTAGAGGGTGCGAGGAGGTGCTGGGCAGACAGGTGTTATCGTGAGGCTCATCTCCCTCCCACGCTGGGCATCGGGAACCTGGATGCCTCCTCCAGGGCCCCACCAACAAACACCCAGACAGGATCACATGGCAGGCCACATTCTTGTCCCTCTCTGAGCAATGGCACTGAGAACAGGGTATGGCCAGGGCAGTCGAGGTCCTAGGTCCCAGGGAAGCTCCTTCAAGCCAGTGAGGCCAAATCAGACTGCTACGGATTCGATCAGTCTTTAACCCCATGGAAGAGAATGTATAGACAGCACTGGGTCCAGAAAAATAAAGAATGCCTGACCACAAAAAGAAAAGGTGGGGGGGAGGAAGGAAAGCTGGGCAGCGATGGCGCACGCCTTTAATCCCAGCACTCAAAGGCAGAGGCAGGAGATCTCTGTGAGTTCAAGACTAGTCTGATCTACAGAGTGAGTTTTGGGACAGCCAGGACTACACAGAGAAACACTACCTAAAAAAAGAAAAAGGAGAGAATGCCTCAGCCTTTGCACCCTCCTCTGCCAAAAAAGAAAGGTAGAAAGGTAGACAGGAGCAGAGCGGCCTCTTCTGGGAAGCAGAATCCTCAGATGAACAGAGAGGTAGATGAGGTCAAGCGTTGGCATGCAGCCCAGCCCAGGAGTATACAAATTGAGTGCCCACTGCCTGAAGTGGTGGGCCCAGAAGCAGATCACTTAATCTCCACCTGCTACCCCTCAGCAGTAACTTGCATGCTGACTTACAGGCTGGGATGACAGGGATGGACTATTTCCTGGCTTCTTGCTCTGTTCCACCACAGTCCAGCCTCGTTGGTGATGCCAAGCAAGGACTTGTCAAACCAAAAGTTCTTATGGTGAGAGAAAGCAGAGGACAGAGAGAAAGCAAACTGCTGTACCCTACCCTGCATCTGACTGCCCTAGGGAGAGGAGAGCAAGTAAGGCCAGGCTGTAGGGAGCGATGGGTCACACTCATCACTCCTTCCTGTCTGCTGCCTGTCCTGGGGCTCCAAATCTCTCTTTCTTGGGGGGGGGGGGGACTTCTGCAAGATGTCCACAGGGAACTGGACACCTAGGGGCTCTGGTTACAAATTGGGGTTTCACTTTATTTCTGTGGAATTCCAAGGCATGTATTCTCAGCTTCTGCCAGCCTCTGGGCATCAGCAGCCCCAATCCAGATGCCAGTTGAACTCAGAGAACAGATACTGAGCCCCTCAAAGAGGAAAAGCTGTGCACAGACTGGCTGTCTCCGTGGCAGAGGGCAGCTGGAGCCCACTAGAGTAGCCAGCCCCGGAACTGTAGGAAAAACTATGGGAAGGGCCACAGCAGTTTACCTCTTGCCGTAAGCGAAGACCCCTGTTTTGATGCCTCTCACCGGTCCTAAAAAGAAGTTCTATATTCTGTGTGTCCCCCCCTTCTCTCCCTCCCTCCCATACATGGAAAAGACAGCATCTCCCCCTGCTGGGGGCAGCTGGAAAGCCAGCCAGGAGGCATGTCACCAAGAATGCCTATCCTGCCAGAGCTGGTGCACACCTGCCAGCTCTGGGAGGATGGCAGGAGGAGAACCTGGACCATCAGTGTCTAGAATACAGCCTGGTAAATATCTCACCCTGAGTGGATTACGATAACCTTCCACTGCTAGAGAACAAAACCCTACTTACTGCTAAGAAATGTCCTTCCCGAGCCACCAACAGATGTCCCCGGGCAGCTTCTGTGCCCCTGGTCAAGGGTCAGCTCGCAACCCCCATGTGAAGCAGATATGAAAGTGGCTCAGAGAAAGGAAGCAAGCAGCATTATTGCCAGTCACGCCTGACGTGCAAAGAGCAGAACTGAGGGACCGGTGAACAGTCATCGGGCCTCTTCCATCCCTCTCACCATCCAGCCCAAAAGGATGAGACAGGAAGCCAGAGCTCTAGAGCCTGCCTGGTGCAACTCCTAGGAGCTGAACAAAGGCAAGAACAGGTTGACCCCAGGAGGAACCACAAACACAGAAAGAAGGTGGTTAGAGATCGAATCTGGGGTAGGATTCCTCCCTTCTTCTTACAGTTCGGTTTTTATCCAATGCCCTTAACTTCCCTTAACTTCTAAGAGGGAAAATATTCATCTATCCATGCTTGCAGAAAACGATACAGGGACAGGGTGTGCTGGGAAGGACTGAAGCTGGACAGGATAGATGCAGGACTTGTCACACTGCAGGAAGAGATAGCTGAGGACAAAAGGCAGCTACTACTCTGACCACACTAACCTGTAACCTCCTGGGAAACTCTGGAGGGTCCAGCTCAAGACATCTGGATATATCCTCATGGGCACATGTCCGGACACACCCAAACATAAAGCTACCTAGAGTCCCACCCATAGACTATTCCTGGAAGCACTGAGCAGGGTCCCAACAGAGAGGAAAGGGAGCCATGAGAAGAGGGTGATCTATTTTGCACTCAGCAGAAGGCCAAGACTTCCCCACAATGTATACCCAAGCCTAAGGCATAAGGCCCTGAAAGGCTCCACCAGAAAAAAGGTATGGAACAAGAGACACTCCAGCAAGGGAAAAAGCCACCACCACAAGAAGTAGCATGAACATTCAGCTGGATCCAGGGAAATGCTTCTAACACTGTCCCAGGCTACCCAGAGAGATTCACATCACCATCTCAGGTACCCAAAGCTCTCATGTTGAAGGCAGGCATGGGGGCAGAGAGAGACCCAGGCCCTTCCAGAGCCCAGAGCCATCGATTCCCAGGTCTGCCTCACAGTTGGCCTCTGGCCTTTTTTTATTTTTTTGTGAGTTCTCCACTCTTGACCCCTTCAATCCTTGACAGCTCAGACACTGGCAGTCAGCTAGCCTGGGCAGGAAACCCACACAGCCCATTGTATCCAAAACTGCCCCAGGAGGCTCCTCTCCAACCTCACAGCTCTTACCAGACTTGTTGGGAGAGTTCATGCCGGCTCTGGGCCTGCAGGAAGCTGGCGTTGGGGGCTGGGACGGGAGGGGGTGGAGCTGCGGTGATGTCAAGAGAGACAGACGATAACAGACAGACGGACGGACGGGACAGGAGCCCGGGCCGCAATGCCTCTAATGCCCATCCAAGGCCATCCTTCGGGGTGAGGCAGTCAGGCACTCAGAACGGCATCCCTGGGGAGAGACGGAGCAGGGTTAGCAGTCCCTAACTCGGGACTCTGAGAGCCAAGGGAGACCTTGGAGCGGTCAGCTTGTACCTGGGAAGAAAGGGAGGGCCACCTGACCAGGGCACACAGGAAAAACAGAACTGGACTAGACTCTTATTTCTTGTCTTCCTAATTGATACCCAAGGGACAGGAAATGGCCACATCAATCTCTGCAGGCATCATAGTCCAGTGCCAGGTGTGGAGCCCTTACAGACTCCGGAAGGTGCCTAAGTCACCAATAATGTATAGGAAGATTCTGGCCACAATTTGTGGCAATGGGAAAGAATGAGATGACCTGGGATCCCTCACAGAAGCTCAGGGAGAGAGCTACTGGGTACCTTGGCATATGCCTTTAGTCCCAGAACTTGGGAGGATCAGAAGTTCAAGGTTAAACTTGACTACGTAAACTTAATACTAGCCAGGGCTACTGGAGATCCTACCTCCAAAAAACACCAGGCAGGGCCAGTGAGCAGGCTCAGCAGGTAAAGGTGCTTGCTGCCAAGCCTGATGACCAGAGTTCAATCCTACCCACATGGTAGAAGGAAAGAATCAACTCATAAAAGTTGTCCTCTGACCGCCATGTATTCATTGTGCCATCTACGCACCCACACATACACATCTACACATTACAAATAAATGTAATTAAAAAATATTAATAAGCTGGGTGGTGGTGGTGTACACCTTTAATCCCAGCAGAGGCAGGTGGATCTCTGAGTTTGATGCCAGCCTGGTCTACAGAGCTAGTTCACAAAGAAACCCTGTCTCAAAACAACAACAACAACAACAATAAGAGTAATAGTAATAATAAAATGTTTAAAATTCAGCTGGGTGGTAGTGGTGCACGCCTTTAATCCCAGCACTCGAGAGGGAGAGGCAGGCAGATCTCTGTGAGTTCGAGGCCAGTCTGGTCTACAGAACTAGTTCTAAGACAGCCAAGGCTACACAAAGAAACCCTTTCTTCAAAAACAAAAACAAACAAACAAACAAACAATTTTTTAAGTACAGGAAGGAACTGACACCCAGACCAGCAGTTCTGGGACTCTCAGGCCAGGCATCTTCTCCATGTGTTCAAAGCCTTTGCCACCCATCTCTGGAAATAAAACATACTTTCTTGTCTTCCCAACACCAGAATGAGTCAGGGCACAAGAGTGTGTCTTATGAACTGGGAAAGTCAAACAGGCCCAGCACTCGCTGTACATGTGCTAAAGTTTCTGGGCCCCAACCCAGGGCTTTGTGTATTGCTTGGGTTGTGCTCTGTGGAAGCAACCATGAAATCCAGCCTGTGTACTGCCTGTCAAACAATGACCTTACATGTACTGACTATCCCAGAACAAGGGACACCTTTTCCCAGTTTAGACAAAGGCACCAAAAGGCCCAGAGGTAACCAAAGTCAACGGAGTAATGGAGAATGGAGTAAAGAGCCATGAGTCCACACCCTAGCCCCATAGTTAATCTTCAAGCCTTAGACACTAGGCAGCACCCACCTGGACCAATCCCTAAACAGCCCTCAATGAACCCAGACATGATCTCATTCATTTGCTTCCAAAAGAAGCCAGGCTCTCCAATGCCCTATGAGAGCAAGTGTCAGGAAGCGACCAGAGCTGCCAACCTTAAAGCCCTAACTCTGCTCCCCAACCCCAAGCAGGCAATCAGCTCTATCTCCCAGACAGCCTCTCCTCCTGCCAGTATTAAATCTCTATAAACCCTCCATCCTCATCAAAGATTCCCAAGGGTAAGGTCCAGTTGGAGCCTAGAAGCCCCCAACCTTCTTTGACAGGGCCACAAGAATGCAGGCAAAGACGCAGGGCTCCTGGGCCCACTGCTCCCTGCTGTTTGGGACTCTGTGGCTACAGAAAGGTATATTCGGATCAGGATTCAGGACTGAAAGATGGAAGGTGAAGACAGAAGAACCTGCACAGCTCTGGGACCAAGTTCAGGAATGCAGCAGGTGGGGCTGCTGGTATCCTGGCAGGGCCCGCGTGGGCAGGCCAGCTCAGCCCGAGCCCACACCAGGGCTGGCGCCCAGTCCCGCTCACACCCTTTCCCGTGGGTTGAGGAGCACAGGTTCAGAAATTCCCACGAATGGCAGTAGCCTAAGTAGCACAGCCCATCTATTTAGTGAGAGAAACCTCCAAGGCAGGACACTCAAGAGGAATAGCTCCCTAGGGGCCCATTACTGGTGACGCTCAGCCCTTAACCCCCTCATCCTCACCTAGCACCACTGTGGAAGGAGACAACCCCTTGGACTCACACAGTGGGCTCAGGGTGGACTTATGTTCTATTGCTCCTCACAGCGTGGGACCCAGGGGCCCTATCCACCTGCAAAGGGCATCACCCCAGTTCACAGGTCTTCCAAGTGAACAAGAACCACCAGCATGACTTCCTGGGAAACAAAGAAGCCTTCGCAGCCCGATCAGGACAGGCCTAGCTAGCTTCTTGTCTAGGGCGAGGGAAGAGCGGACAGCCTGAGCCCTTCGTGCCTCTTCAGAAGAGATGTGGCCCACTAATGTCACATGAAGGTCTCTGTAGGTAGTTGGGGGCCAGGAGCTCTGTCCCCACCACAGGGACAACAACCCAGTGTACGCCTCCAGCACCCCCAAGGTCCTGCTCCCCTCTCAACTCTGTCCTTTTTCTTGACTAGTCCAGGGTCTGAACCTACCTTGTACTCCATCCAGGGTACTGGGGCAAGGAAGAGTGCAGGGAAGGGCAGAACCTCCACTTACAGGCTCTGCTGAGGTGAAGAAGGCAGAAACCCTAGGGAGGCAACCCTACTTCAGTCACTCGCAATAAAAACTCCAGCGTAAGGTGGGAGGTCGAGCACACAGGAAAAGGTGACCAGAGCCGTGCAATGTCCTGAGGGCCACAAGTTCACTACACCTTCCTACAGAGATCCTGTCCCTCAAACAGCTCCTTCCAAATTCCCCTCCACAATCACCATGCCTCCCACTCCCGATGCGCCAACTCTGAGCTTGAGAGAGGCTTGAACTCCCAACCCAGGGCCACTCTCAGGTCAGGGGCCACACCCTACGTCATAGAGAACAGGGCCCAGCAGTTTGAAACACAGCCTCTGCATCCAAGACAGGCTTCACTTATCCCAACCCTCACTGCCTGGCAAAGCTCAAAGCCCAGCCGTATCCCACCCAAAGGCACCAGCAGTTTCTCATCTCAGCTCCTCCAACTCCAGCCACGGTAGACAACTACCCCCAGCCTCCTCCCAAAGCTTCCACTGCCCTGGGCCTCCCACCTCCCAAGATGAGCCAACAGAAGTCCAGGAGGATGGAAGCCATGCAGGCCCCAAACTAGAAAAAGGAGGAAGGCAACAAGGGAGGGAAAAAAGACACCAGGCTGACAAATTCATTTTTGCAATCGGCCCATTTCTGTTTGTCTGCTCAGACGCAGCTCCAGGCATCTGCACAAGCCAGATGGAGGAGGCTGCTATTTCTAGAAAAAAAAAAAAAAAAAAGAGGGGGAAGGGAGGAGACAGAGGGCATTAGACAGGGTCTGTTTGCCCTAAAACCTCAGACAGAATGATGATACCCCCGCCCCAGCACTACCAGACAGGGCTCCCATTCAAGAAAGGGCTGAGGCTGGGGCTGGGGTGAGGTGGGCAGGGGGAGAAGAAAGGGAGAGAAAGTTTAATTAGCCAAAGTCAGCTACAATAGGCCCCTCACGGGCTGCATCAGGTTTTCATTCATGAGCTAGCAACATGCTCCAAAGTGCCAAGAATTGCCGCCCCCCCCCCCCGCACTGTCTCTTTCTCACACCACCCCCAACAGGAGTGAGTCCTCTAGCAGGCTGGCTGAGCCTGATGCTGTGTTCCAGACATCCCTCCTCAAAGGGATGTGAGTAGGAAGAATTCATTATTAAAGAGCAGCTGGTACTTCAGCTCCTAAGGCTGACCCCCCTCCTCTGCCATACGGAAACAACAATGGCCCCCCATCCCCAAGCTCCCATATCTAAGCACACCGCTAAGATATCACCCCTAAGAAACGGAAAGCAGAGCTCTTATCTCTGCAGAGACTTGGGGTGGGAGGTGCATGTGACACCGTTACCCCCTCTCCAGATTTCATGTTCCTTGGAGGACACACTGAGGAAGAGGAGGGGCTGGCCCAGACCAGTCATTTTCTACATGCCTGCCCCCCTCCCCGGAACGTGCATCTGGGACCTCTTTGGCCCCCAGTGTGTCAAGACATGCTAGGAGCCTACTCCTTTAATTCAGCTATTCTTATCTCTGACAAGACCTAGTCCAGATCCAAGTCTAAGTGGAAGGAAGGAGAGAGAAGGTTTACGAAAGAAGGAGGAAGCAAACCAAGTTCTCCCCGAGCTTTGTTGTTCAAGGAGAGAAAGGAAAGGAAAGGAAAAGAAAGGAAAGGAAAGGAAAGGAAAGGAAAGGAAAGGAAAGGAAAGGAAAGGAAAGGAAAGGAAAGGGAAGGGAAGATTGGAAGGAAAAAGCAGGCAGCCCCCAACATGGCTCATCCATAGACCCATCTCAACACCCTGCATGGGCTCCTGGCTCCCAGTGTTATCGGGCTTCAGAAACTGAGGCGCCTTCCTGCCTACAACCTTAGCACCAAAGTGGAGAGCCAACAGGACCCAAAGTCCTCAATCTCCCACCCCCTGCTTTCTTTTGTTCCTAGGATCTGGCTCTATCGTCCTCTCCCACTGAACCCTAAACCCCTCTTTTCATTCCTATCCCCAAGATCCAAAGCTAATCCCAGGTCCCAGAAGCACAGTGGTCACTGTCAAAGAGCTGAGTCCCTTCCGCACACCCCAAAATCAACTGCAGCCTCTACCCTTCCTCTTCAGGAACAAAGCTCATCTTAAAAGGGCCAAACGCAGGGACATCAAGTGGTCACCTTCTCCCCGAAATGAAGCACACCCTACTCTCCGCCCCCAGCTCCTAGATTAATTACTTATCACCCAGCCAGTTCTCATCTTCCTGAGGGCCTCGGGGATGGGTGGGGTGGGGAAGCCGACTCCCCCAAGTTAACAAGGCACTATTAGAACCCCTGCCCCATGAGAAACAAACCCAAGATGAAAACTGGGTAGGGGGGAGGGATCTACTCTAGCCAAGGAAGATGACAATTCATCTCCCAGCTTTTTCCTGAGCTCAAGGGTGTCAGACAGAAGAGGGTGGTAATAAACGCAGTAACGCCTCACAGGCGAGGGGGTGAGAATAATGGCACAGAGAAGTAAGGTGGGCCCCGCAGTCCCCTTTCACCTGCATGGACGTCAAGGGCATAAAATCAAGCGTATATTCTTAGCCACTTGGAGAAGCACGGTGGGTGGGCTGCGCCCTTCACCCCAAAGTAACAAGAATGGGGTGTCCAGTGAAAAGAGCGTCTGCTCAGAAACCAGGTGCAAGGCTCAAATCGCTGTTGCAACGGATTATGAACTGCCAGGGAGGAGACAAATCAGACATTCCCCGCTGGTCTGCGGGCCATTTGGGGGCGCGGGGTGCGGGAAGATCGGCCCCTCCCTTACCTGCAGAGGAGCCCTGCAAGGGAGGGGTGGGGAGAGGCGCGCGCGGCGAGTCAGAGGCGACGCTCCCCGGCCCCGCGACACCCCCTGGGGGTGCGGGCTGGCTCGGCGCGCGCGCCTGGAGGAAGGACAGGGGCGCAGGGAGCCCGCAGGCAGCGACGGCGGGAGGACCGAGCGCGGCTGGGCGTCCTGGGGCCACGGGAGGTAAGGTCCCGGCGGATGCGGCGCGCTCACCCGCTGCGGCTCGAGCTCCGGCTTCGCGGGCGGCGGCGGCAGCAGCGGCGGCAGCAGCAGCGGCAGCGCCTCCTCGACGGCTCCTCCATCTTTGCGGCGGCTCCTCCGGCTCCGCTCGCCGCCGCCACCAACAACAACATTCAGAGACGTCACTCCCGTCACGTGATCCGACCCCGCGCTAAAAATAGACCCAGACCCCCCCTTCAGCCACGAACCCCTCCCCTCCCAGTTGGCCCTCCCCCCAGATGGGCGGGGCCAATAGCGCCACCGTGACAGCTCCTTAAAGGGCCGGTACTCAACCCAAGGTTAGGCTGGGGCGGAGGTGGCCAAGAAGGGACCCGACCTCTACACCAAGTAATGAAATGAGTGTAACCCGGATCCCGGCTGCTGCAGGACCTGGATGTGTGGATCTATGATTTTGTTCTCTGCGCTTTGTCGACTTCCTTTACAAACAGTGGATGGTGCAATCTTTGCTAGCCTGAGCTGTTCCCTAACACGCCCTTCCCCTGCTAGGGGGAGGGTATGGAGTTGGACAGGGGTGGAATCCTAGGGGCTGCCAGGGAAGTGGAAGACCCTGCAGGGGCAGCGAGGCTGGAAGCTTAGCTTGAACAGGTCTCTAGCCCACCATGCCTAAACCGCAGCAACGCTGCATCTTGATGAAGAAACTCTTGGAGAAAGCCAGCATTGGTTGTTAACTGTCTCTGGCCTTCAAAGGAGCAAACCAAGAACCTAAAAGACTGCTGGTCTCCAACTTTGGTGCCATCCTCAGTACATGCCAATAGGACATGGCTGTGTTTTTAAACCTACAGAGTTTTTCAATGACCTAGCAATTCCCCTAGCAAAAATGTATTGTCAGGAAATATTGCATAGAAAGAGATTGTTTATAATAATGTGAACTGTTAGAAACAATCTAAATATCAGGTAAGTATCTGCAAATAAACTAAGAGACGTCCAGTCAGCGAACTATCATCCAGATACTAAAAATTATATGTAAAGCCAGCAATTAATCTGCTTATCTGAACATGTTTCTGCAAAAATTTAGAAAGAGCTGGCAATAGTGTTGTCAAGTAATGAGCCTTAAGGACAAGTGACTGTCCTTATGATCCCTAAAAACAGCCTGGAGCATATCTTAGAAGTAGAACATGTGGTTAGCATATGAGGCCTGTGTTCAATACACAGCTATAAAAACAAGACAACATAGTTACACTGACATGTTCACACACACACATATACACACACATTCTAAAGCAGAGGGTGCAGGTGAATGCCTATAGTCTCTGCCCTTGCTAGGCAGAGGCAAGAGGATCTCTGCAAGTTCAAGGCCAGCCTGGTCTACTTAGCAAGTTCCAGGACAAACAGAGCTTCCTAGAGAGAACTTATCTCAAAAAGCCAAATGAGAGAGAGATAAAGATACCAAGACCATCCTCTACTATAGTGAATTTGAATTCAGTACCAGCCTGAGCTTCACGAGATCCTTTTTCAAAAATAAAAAGATATATGGGGGAGGGATCAAAGCAAGACCCCACAAGAATATTGATTTGTTTCAATAGTACCAGTAGTATATGCAAAAGCAAACTAAATTCATAGATCTGAGTCGATATGCATATAAAACCTTAGGAAAAAAATCAACCAAATGTTTACTTTCTTTGTGGTCTTTTTCTGTACCCCTGAAATCTGAAACCACCATGTATTAAAGTAAAAGACATGCATAAAAAAAAAAAACTTGTAATAGCTGAGTGGTGGAGGCACATGCTTTTAATCCCAGCACTCAGGGGGTAAAGGCAGGTGAATCTCCTGGAGTTCGAAACCAGCCTGGTCTATAAAGAGAATTCCAGGACAGCCAGGGATACACAGAGAAACCCTGTTTTGAGAAACAAAAACAAAAAACCCTGTAATAAATGGTAAAGGATTTTCCTATAAAGCATGTCATGAATGTCCCACGCCCATATATCTCCATCCCCACACTTGGTCCTTAGCCAAAGGGCACCTTACCTGAAATGCCGTAACTGCCTCCTGGCAACGACTACCCTTCCTGCGTCCCTCTCGCCTCCTCCAAAGAGACAATTTATAATGCAAATCTACTGAAGAGCAGTTTTGAAAACAATTCTGATTTTGTCACTTAAACTTGTCACCAGTCCAGGAATGTGTACAACTCGCCAGAGAAACTTGCTCAGAGATGTTCATTCTTGGGCACCCCCACCCCCAGTGCTTGTTGTTCAGAACGGGAAAGAGGCCCAGAAATCTTCATATTTAATACAAACCCAGGAGATTTTGCCACAGCTGGTCCTCTCCTGGATCTTGGAAAACTACCAGCCCAAAGCTTGAGCAGGACACGATCCCTGCCTCCCCAGCCTCCCGCATAAGCTTACCTTTCCCTAGTCTAGCTCTGTACCCTTCTCTCCCGTTCTTGAAGAATGTGCCCCTTGCTCTTCCCGGCCTTTACACAAACTTTTTTTTCCTTCCATTTTTGATTTCTGGAATGCCCCTCCTCCCTTCTCTTTGCCTCCAATGCATCTGCCAGAATTCAATTAAATATTACTTCCCGAAAGAGGCCATTCTCTGTCTTTTAATTTAAACTAGATCCCCTTGTTATATATGCTTTCACTGACTCTGATAATAATTTATAACCATGTAACATTATCTTTAGTGTTATTGGTTCATTGTCTGTCTTCTTCTCTAATATAAGTTCTTTGTGGGGCGGGTGCTAAGTATGAAACCAGGACCTTACACATACTAAGCACAACTTCTGCTACTGAGCTCCCCCCCCTCCGAGCACTAAGGAAACGAGGGTCTTGAACACAGAATCTGCACATCTGCAACGGTGTTGGAGAGACTTGATGGACTCTGACGACTGATATGGATGAGGGTTAAGAGAGTAAACAAGGTAGTGTCCTAAGACTGGACCATGGACTCTGAGCAGAAAGGCCACTCCAGTGTAGACATCCCACATGGCTTTGAGTCAGGGGTCCTCTAGCCTTCTTCCTGTAAACCAAACCCATTGCGCTGGCTTATATTATATCAACTTGACCACAAGCTAGAGTCATTGGAAAGGAAGAAGCCTCAACTGGGAATATGCCACCATAAGATCAGCTGCAGGCAAGCCTGTAAGATATTTTCTTAATCAGTGATCCAGGTGGAAGGGCCAAACCCTTGTAGGTGGTGCCAATTCAGGCCTGGGCGTCTTGGTTTCTATAAGAAAACTGACTAAGTCATGGAGAGCAAGCCAGCACTCCTCACAAAGCCTCCTTGGATTATCAGCTCCTGCCTTCAGGCTCCTGCCCTGCTTGAGTTCCTCCTGACTTCCTTCAATGGAGGAACAATGATGTGGAAGCGTAAATCAAATAAAAAGCCCTTTCCTCCTCAAGTTGCATTGTTTGTGGTGCTTCATCATAACAATAGAGACCCACAACCGCAGTGGCTTTAATCCCAGCACTCGGTGAGTTCAAGGCCAGCCTGGTCTACAAAGACAGGCTCCAAAGCTACAGAGAAACCCTGTAGAGAAAGGGAGATGACAAGACCCTACATCCTTTTGCCTTTCTAACAACATCTAGGCTCTCACCTCACACAATCCTGGGTGCCAAGTACAGGCTGAGGACCTTGTATGACAGAAGGCGGCCAATAGACTATCTCAAGGAGCAGCTTGGCCAGTCATATCTCATTCTATACATGAAAGAACCATAATGAGAACAGGTTAAAAATAGCTGCCAAAAGTTATGCTGGGATTCAAACCCAGATCTCTGTTCTCCACACACAGGGAGCCAGGATTGATGGAAAGCAGGGCTCTCAAGCTCAAAACTCTAGGCCTCGCCTTTGAAGCGCTCTGAGATCATTGCTTCTGGCTCCCAGCAGCCAAATGCCCCAGAAGTCACGAGAATTTGCCATATGGGAGGTCGAAGGGTAAGCTCAGTGGCAGAACATGTTTATTTTATACAAGGCCCTGGGTTCAATCTTCAAGGTCCTGGCTCAAAAAAACTTTATATATATATATCAAGCATGAAGCATGATGGTGTGTGCCTATAATCCTAACACTTGAGAGTTGATGACAGGAGTGGCAGAAGTTAAAAGCCAGTCTCTCCCACAGCAGGCTCAAGGCTGCCTGCGCTAGAGGAAACTGTCTTAGAAGGACTCAAGATGGGTTTGGCTGCACACACCTTCAATACCAGCACGTTGGAGGCAGAGGCAGGTGGAGCTCTGTGAGTTAGAGGCCAGCCTGGTCTATATAGTGAACCCATCTAAAATAAATAATAATAATAAATAAGGTTTTTTTTTAATGTGCACTGAAGTATTGCCACGGGTGTTGGGTCCCCTGGAACTGCAGTTATAGACAGTTATGAACTGCCACGTGGATGCTGGGAATTGAACCCCGGTCCTCTGAAAGAACAGTCAGTGTTCTTAACCCCTGAGGAGCCATCTCTCCAGCCCAATAAGTTTTTTTTTTTAATATTTTATTTATTTATTATGTATACAACATTCCTTCCATGTATGCTTGCATGCCAGAAGAGGGCACCAGATCTCATTAAAGATGGCTGTGAGCCACCATGTGGTTGCTGGGAATTGAACTCAGGACCTCTGGAAGAACAGTCAGTGCTCTTAACCTCTGAGCCATCTCTCCAGCCCATAAGTTTTTTTTTTTTTTTTTTAAGAATGTACCATACTGAAGATAAATCTTCAGCTCTCCCATTCTCAAATGAGTCAATGCTGAGTAACTCAGCATCCGTTCTATGCATGCTCCTTTCTGGGGAGACAGAAATGCTTCTTTTCTGGTTCTTACAGAAAACAGATCTGTCTGCTGTGTTCCTAGGGTAGGCCGGAACTCTCCCGGCCCATTCACCCTAGAAACCAGAGTTGAGTCTCTTTAGCCACTCCCTCCGTTTCCCCAGGTAGAGTGAACCTGCAGCTGACTGGGAAACTTCCGACTGTGGGAACCAATGGTGAATTTGGCTTCTTGGTAGAAGAAAATATGTCTCAGTGGAAAGCCACACATGTAATGTAGAGCCCAACAGGTAGTGGCACATCTGGACTTTGGACAGGGGCTGGGAGACCGATGGGGAGCAGTTAAGTGTCGTTGCTAGGGGCTCACCAGTTGCTGCCCTCCTATTTGAAATCAAGAAAATGTTCTGGCCATGTCTTGGGGCAGGAGGTAAAGCCATCTTCCTCCGTGATCGAAGGTTAGGAAAACCCACATTCTCGGTACCCCTCAGATGCCCTGGGTATCTGAGGAGTAGGGTTGGTATTACCTGGAAACAAACAGGGTACCCAGCTTCGATGTGCCTTCATCTGTAAACTATCACCTAGAATTTTTCTTAGGTTAAAAATATCTTTAGAGCCGGGCGGTGGTGGCGCACGCCTTTAATCCCAGCACTCGGGAGGCAGAGGCAGGCGGATCTCTGAGTTCGAGGCCAGCCTGGTCTACAAGAGCTAGTTCCAGGACAGGCTCTAGAAACTACAGGGAAACCCTGTCTCGAAAAAACCAAAAAAAAAATATATATATATATATCTTTAGAGGGCTGGAGAGATGGCTCAGCAGTTAAGAGCACTGCCTGCTCTTCCAAGGGTCCTGAGTTCAATTCCCAGCAACCACATGGTGGCTCACAACCATCTGTAATGAGGTCTGGTGCCCTCTTCTGGCCTGCAGGTATACATGTAGACAGAATATTGTATACATAATAAATAAATAAATATTTTTTAAAAAAATCTTTAGATCCACACTCAGGATTCCAGAGGGCAGAGAGTTCTAGCCCGTGGTTCTGGTCCCTGGTGGGACCATATTTGAGTGGTCCCCTGAGCCTCCAAAGAATAGCTGTATTCTGAGTGACTGCAGTGGAAACAGTATGGTTCTGCTCAATACGGTCGCAGGCAGAAACTAATCCAGAATGAGGAAGAACTGAGCAGGTTAACCCAAGCAATGGTCATTTATTAGATATTTATCAAAGACAATCCAGAGCTTTCATCAACTGCCAATAGCGTCTTGCCCACAAAGGCATCTTGTACATATTCCATTCCGCAAGACTTCATCGAGAATATTGAAAAGTCCCAAAGCCAGTGTGATGCTAAACACTATGGAGGACTATAGAGAAGTCCAGAAGACTTGAAAGGCCAGGAGGTAAAGGAGCCTAGAGCCTTTGAATCACAGTGAGATAAAAGGTAGACGTAACTTCCCCTCAGGGTCTTGGTCTCCTTATCTGGAAAACAGGACTTTTGACTTCTGTTCTCTGAGATTTCTTTCAGTCCTGACATTCAGTAAATACAAAATTAGATATGTTGGCAGATACGACAATGTCCAGCACAGTTATAAGCTTTGAAATTTATGGCATACCTTCATCTCAGGTTGCTTAAGGCCAGCCTTGCCTCAGGACTATTTACAATAAACTCTGGAGCTGGAAGAAAGTTTATGTCAGGGGCCAGGATGTGGCTCAGTTAGTGACATGTTTGCCTAACGTGCACAGAGTCCTGGGTCTGATCCTCAGCGCGGGAGGTGGAAGCCAGGGCTGCAGAAATTCAAGGTCGTTCTCTTGGCTACTGTTGAGTTTGGGAGCCTGGGCTCTATGAGACCCTACTTCAAAAGGAAGGGAGAGATGTGCTGTGTTATTCATGACTAACAGCTGCAGGGTACACTAAAACTATCCCCAAGAAGCCTAGGTTTGGCAAAGGTCTCACCGTGTGACCTTACACAAGTCCTTTAAGATCTCTGAGTGCTCCCTCCCTCCCACTTGGTTTCTTTCTTGGGGACCTGAGTGTTGTGTAACAGTTTCCTCTGAGATCAAAACACTCTATGCTGAATGGGAGCTTAGAGAACTCTCTGAAACTGACCAGATTCAGTAGGCCCCTCCCTGCCAGAGTCAGCAGAGCCCAGCTGCAAAGAAGACTCTCTCCGAGAGGAGCGGCATGATGTAGAGCAACTGAGGCACCTGGGAAGGACGCTTGCCAGCCTGTTAAACCACCTACAAGCCACACTGTGAGCTCTGCCTTCCCCAGCTTTGGGAGCTGTCACCCATGCTGGGGTGAGCTTTGGTGATGCAGCTGTCTTTGAGCCATTTCTGCCCCTCACGCACATTCCTGTGAGTAACCCCAATAAAACTACTTGGCTCCCCAAGTTAGAGTTGGGTGGGATCCATACTTTAATCTGCTCCCTGTCTGGGATGAACAGTGTGTTGATCTCCCCAGGAAAAATTCTGGGTCTGTCACACAAGAGTGAGGAGGGAGTTTCTTTCTCCCTTTCTCTCACTTTTCTTTTTTCTTTCTTTCTTTCTTTTTTTCATTTTTTGTTTGTTTGTTTTGTTGTTTTTGTTTCTTGAGATAGGGTCTTAGGGTCTCTGTGTTTTTTGGGTGTTTTGTTTTTGTTTTTTTGTTTTTTGTTTTTTTTCCAAGACAGGGTTTCTCTGTAGCTTTGGAACCTGTCCTGCAACTAGCTCTTGTAGACCAGGCTGGCCTCAAACTCACAGAGATCCGCCTGCCTCTGCCTCCCAGAGATAGGGTCTCTTTGTATATAGCCTTTCTGTCCTGGAACTCACTCTGTAGACCAGTAGACCTGTCTGGCCTCGAATTTACAGAGATCTGCTGGGATTAAAGATGTGTACCACCAATGGGGTATGAATGGGACCATCTGTTTGCCTATCTATCTATCCAATCATTTGATGAAAAAGTTAGACTAGAGTGTGTGGGGGAGATGCCTATGATGTATGCGTAAGTGCGGGTTATGTATTTGCCACAGTGTGTGTTTGGTGATCAGAAGATAATTTCTGGGAACTGGGTTTTGCTTTTCATCCTGTTTTTGCAGCAGGATCGCTCTCGTTTCTGACACTTTGCCCCGTATTCCAGGCTAGTTAGCCCATGAGCTTCCCGATGACTTCTCTGACTGTTCCTCCCAGTTGCTAGAGATATATCGACCTTGAACTTCTGATCCTCTGACCTCCACTCGATGAGTGCTGGGATTACAGGAATGCATCACTCTATGTCCAGTTTATGTGGCACTAAAATGAACCCAAGGTCTTTCCCTTTCCTCCTCATCCCTAGGGCCTTCACCACAGAATGAAGCCCAGCATCTTACACAGTCACACTTGATCTTACAAACCTTGGAGAATGGTAACAGACAAGAGCCTTAGGTAAATTACTACCCTGCTGGGCCTCAGTTCCTGGGGCTAGAGAGATGACTCAGAAGTTAAGAGCACTGGCTGCTGTCCTTAGTTCAATCCCCAGCACCCACATGGTGGCTCACAACCATCTGTGAGATCTGATACACTATTCTGATGAGTAGACATACACTGTATATATAATAAATAAATCTTTTCCCCCCTTTCTTTTGTTTTTTGTTTTTCAAGACAGGGTCTCTCTGTAGCTTTGGAACCTGTCCTGGAACTAGCTCTTCTAGACCAGGCTGGCCTCAAACTCACAAAGATCTGCCTGCCTCTGCCTCCCGAGTGCTGGGATTAAAGGTGTGCGCCGCCACCACCACCCGGCTATTTTTTTTTCATGGTTTTTCGAGACAGAGTTTCTCTGTGTAGCCCTGACTATCCTGGAACTAGCTCTGTAGATTAGACTGGCTTCGAACTCACAGAGATCTGCCTGCCTCTGCCTCCCAATTGCTGGGATTGAAGGCCACCACCACCCAGCTAAATAAATAAAGCTGAGGCAGGAGGATCATGAGTTTGAGGCGAGCCTGGACTAAAGAGTGAGACTCAGACATACGGCAGGGAGGAGGGGCGTGATGGTTGGATAGATGACATTGGTGTCTGAGCATGTCCCTTCCAGCTAGCTCTGGTCTGGAGTTGTAATTGAAAGCAATCAGACAACAACAACAAAACAGGAAGCATGACTAGTGGTGTGGGCCCTGAGTCACTCCTTGCTGACAGCGTTACCTATCCTTTGACACCTGTGTACCTTCCCAGGTCTCCTGCCTCCTGCCTTACGGACCTGCAGACTGGGGGCAGGTCACTGTTGCTACACTCAGTAATGACACCACCTAGGGAAAGCCAGCGCCACGAGTCCTACAAGTATTGTTTAAAAATAAAGATTACTCCAGGCACAGCTGCCACCCATCGGTCATAGCATCTCAAAAACATAATGATTTTTAAACGTATGTCCAGCAACAGGGCAAAGAAGGGACTGATAAAGTACAGGTGCACGTTGATGGAGACCCTTTCTCAGCTGCCCGCCACTGGACAGGGGCTAAAAGAAGAGCAGGTGATTAGAAGACTTCAGCATGGGCTGGACCCTGGGAGGGCTGGACCATGGGATGAGGTTTCAGCATCCAGCGCTCTGGGAGGCACCTGGAGGGAACTACAGGGAGCCTGCTTACGCCTCCAGCAGCAAGAAGAGCAGAATCCAGCTGACTGGGAAGAAAACCTGTTTTTCTACACCCCCCTGCTGGTGCCTGGAGCTGGGACCAAGAAGTTCCTGGAGTGTTCAGGGTCCCCCCTAACTGTGTAGGAGTCCAAGCCACATGAATGAGACATTGCAAGTTATGAGCTATTGTCAGAAGTGTCCCTCACGTCATTTGTAGTATCTTCTCTGTGCAGAGTATGCCCCAAGGACACTGGAAGAGGGCAGAGGGTGTAAAAGCACCTTTTCTTTTTCTTTTTTTTTTTTTTTTTTTTTTTTTGTTTTTCGAGACAGGATTTCCCTGTAGTTTCTAGAGCCTGTCCTGGAACTAGCTCTTGTAGACCAGGCTGGCCTCGAACTCAGAGATCCGCCTGCCTCTGCCTCCCGAGTGCTGGGATTAAAGGCGTGCACCACCACCGCCCGGCTAAAAGCACCTTTTCTTGAGCAACTTGCCATCCTATGGAAACAAGATAGCATGTCCCCTGTATGACAAAGATCACCTGACTATGGAAGTTCAAGCAAATCGCTTTTCCTCTCCTTTTTCCCTCAATGATTAGATTTTCTCAATGATTTTGGAATCTTGATGTCATAAAACAATGGAGAATTAGACCCAATAGACTGAACGTCCTACATGGAGATGTATGGACTATTTTTTGTGTGTATGTGTGTGTGGGGAAGACGTGGTCTCTAGGTGTAGTCCTAGCTGTCCTAGACCTTGATACATAGACCAGGCTGATCTCAAACTCACAGAGATCCTCCTGTCTCTGCCTCCCAAATGCTGGGATTAAAGTGTGTCCTGAGCGAGGTGGTGGTGATGTATACCTGTAATCCCAGCACTCGGGAAGCAGAGGCAGGCAAATCTCTGTGAGTTTGAGGTCAGCCTGGTCTACAAAGCAAGTTCCAGGACAATTAGAGCTGTTTCACAGAGAAACCCTATCACAAAACACCAAAGATAGATGATAGATAGATAGATAGATAGATAGATAGATAGATAGATAGATAAAAGTGTGTCCCAACATGCCAAGTCTATGGAGAATAGGGACTTTTGAGTCAAAAAAATTGGCCCCAAGTCAGATGGGGTGGTTCATGAATAGAATCTTAGAACTTGGGGATCTGAGGCAGGAAGATGGTAAAATCAAGGCTAGCTTGGGTTATTCTTTGAAATGCTACCTCAGAAATAGTCAAGCAAACAAACATTGCCCAAAGCTTTCTCTCATTCTGCACTCCTTTCCATGAATATCTACTGAGATGTTTGTTTATTCTTTGTTTTTCAAGACAAGGTTTCTCTGTGTGCAGCCCTGGCTGTCTTGGAACTCCCTTTTGTAGACCAGGCTAGCCTTGAGCCCACAGAGATCCTCCTGCCTCTGCCTCCCAAATGAGATTAAATGAGATTAAATGAGATTAAATGTGGAGATTTTTTTTTTTCAATCTGGAGCTTGAATCCAGGGCCTTCTACAGGCTAGTCAGCTGCTTCACTTCTGAGCCATATCCCCAGATCTTCTTACTGGAGACAGGGCCTTGCTAAACTACCCAGTTTAGCCTTAAATTACAATCTTTCGAGGCTGGAGAGATTGCCCAATGGGTTAGAACCTTGGCTGCTCCTCCAGGGGACCCAGGTTTGAGTCCCAGCACCCATGTGACAGCTCATGCCATCTATAGCATCTGTGACTCTAATCCTAGGGGACTCAGTGCCCTCTTCTGACTTCCCTGGGTACCATGCACAAACACAGTACACAGATATATGCAGGCAAAGCACCCATACAGATAGAACAAAAGTAATTTAAAGAGTTTATTTAAAACAAAAACAAGGGGAGTAGAAAAAGACAAGATCTCCTGAGTAAGTTGGGAGCATGGGGACCTTGGGAGATGGTGGAAGGGGAGGGGAGAAGCAGGGAGGGGAGCAGAGAAAAATGTAGAGCTCAATAAAAATTGATAAAAAAAACATACACAAAAAAGTAAAAGTTTATTTTTTTTAAACATTTTTTTTGATTTATTTATTATGTATACAACATTCTGCCTCTATGTATGACCACATGCCAGAGGGGGGTGCCAGATCTCAGTACAGATGGTTGTGAGCCACCATGTGGTTGCTGGGAATTGAACTCAGGACCTCCGGAAGTGCAGCCAGTGCTCTTAACCTCTGAGCCATCTCTCCAGCCCAAAAAGTAAAAGTTTAAAAAGATGAAAACACAACGAATGCTGGAAACAACAAAACCTCGCGCTCTCTCGCCTCAGTTTCCCAAGCAGCGCGCACTACAGGCGCACGCTACCACGCCCAATTTTAAGACTTTGTAGTTGGACACGGTGAGAAAAGCCTTTACTCCCAGCACTCGGGAGGCAGAGGCAGGCGGATCTCTGTGAGTTCGAGGCCAGCCTGGTCTACAAAGCAAGTTTCAAGATAGCCAGGACTGTTACACAGAGAAACCCTGCCTTGAACCCCATCTCCCCGCTCCCCCCCAAAAAAAGGAAAAAAAAACGAGAAAGGAAGGTTTTACACAGTTCCAGTGAAGATGATTTATTAGGTAAAGATCTCCCCCACCAAGTCTGATGACCTCAGGACCCACACGATGAAAACAGAAAACTAACTCTGCCGTGTGAACTCTGACCACTGCATGTGCACTGTGGCACAAGCAGACACACACAAAAAATGATTTAAATTACAAAAATAAAATAAAATAAAAATTAGCCTGTGGTGGTGGCTCAAGCCTTTAATCCCAGCACCTGGGAGGCAGAGGCAGGTGAATCTCTGAGTTCGAGACCAGCCTGGTCTACAGGAGTTCTAGGACAGCCAGAGCTATACAGAGAAACCCTGTCTCCAAAAAACAAAACCATAATAATAACTACGCCTACCCTGAAGAGCTGTTGGAAAGATTAACACAATGGTGTGGGTTATCTGTTGTTCTTTCTCTCTATGGTTGGACACATATATGTTCAAGGTCCTGTTGCCTGAGGATGAAGGAACATGTTCCAGATTCCTTGAACGGAGGACTTTTGTCTGGGGAGTCCCACATCCTTGTGAATGGAAGAAACAGATAATGGTGATCTTGGCTCTTGAGGGGAACCCCTTCAGTCTTGGGGAAGACTTGCGGTGGTCCTGGGCTCTTCTTTGTTTTTTTTTTTTATTTATTTATTTATTTATTTATTTATTTATTTATTTATTATGTATACAATATTCTGTCTGTGTGCATGTCTTCAGGCCAGAAGAAGGCACCAGACCTCTTTATAGATGGTTGTGAGCCACCATGTGGTTGCTGGGAATTGAACTCAGGACCCTTGGAAGAGCAGGCAATGCTCTTAACCGCTGAGCCATTTCTCCAGCCCCTGGGCTCTTCTTTGAACAGCAACTCACTGATGACTCGTCTATCTCGGAACTCCATCTCTGTATCTGGAAGGTGGAGCACATGCCGTCTATCCTTCTAGAGTTGCCACGAAAATAATCAGATCTGTGGCAGAGCCTTTCAGAGGAAACATTTGCTTTCCACCCAGTGGCCACCAGTTCCCAGCACTCACGTTCCGTGGCTCACAACTGCCTGTAAGTCCAGCTCCAAGGGAGCCACTGCCCCTGCCCTCAAGGAGATCTGTGCCCATAGCCTCACACAGACACATATACATGCACATAATTAAAAAAAACTCACTCAGTTATGAAAAATAAATTAAAAATAAAAATTAAACGTTATGTATAATGTACATAACATGAAATTTGCCACTTTAAGTATATAGTTTATAGTTTTGAGTGAGTTCACTGAATTGCACAACCATTACCACAACCCAGTTTTAGAACATTTTCATCGCCACCAAAAATGGCCCTTACAGTTAATTCTCATTACTGCCCCCACAGATGACTTTGATGACTTTTCTTTTTTTTTTTTTTTTTTTTTTGGTTTTTCGAGACAGGGTTTCTCTGTGGCTTTGGAGCCTGTCCTGGAACTAGCTCTTGTAGACCAGGCTGGTCTCGAACTCACAGAGATCCGCCTGCCTCTGCCTCCCGAGTGCTGGGATTAAAGGCGTGCGCCACCACCGCCCGGCACAGATGACTTTTCAAATGCTTACTAGGTTGATTTTTTTTTTCTATAAAAAGTCATGAACTCATCAGGCAGTGGTGGCGCACGCCTTTAATCCCAGCACTTGGGAGGTAGAGGCAGGCGTATCTCTGTGAGTTCAACGCCAGCCTGGGCTACAAGAGCTAGTTCCAGGCGGGCTCCAAAGCTACAGAAAAACCCTGTCTCAAAAAACCAAAAAAAAAAAAAAAAAAAAAAAAAGTCATGAACTCTGATTGTAAAAAACTCTTGGGGAAGGGGAGGGACCAAGAAGATACAAAGGGAAATACAAGCACTCCTAAATCCATAACCCAAAAGAATAATTGTTAACAATTAGCTACTTTTCTAATCTTTTCTCTACTCACTTTTTATTTATTTATTTATTTATTTATTTATTTATTTATTTGGTTTTTCGAGACAGGGTTTCTCTGTGGCTTTGGAGCCTGTCCTAGAACTAGCTCTGTAGACCAGGCTGGTTTCGAACTCACAGAGATCCACCTGCCTCTGCCTCCCGAGTGCTGGGATTAAAGGTGTGCGCCACCATTGCCCGGCTTCTACTCACTTTTTAAAAAATAAGATTGCATTGCACTGCATATATTATTTGTTCTGTTTTTTAATTTTTTTATTTTATCTGTGTGTTTGGTCTACATGTACACATGTATGCCTACATGAAAGCCTGGTGCCCATGAAGGTCAGATGATTGCATAGAACTGGAATTACAGATAATTGTGAGCCACTCTGTCGGTGCTGAGAACCGAACCCCAGTTCCAGGAGGTGCTCTTTTTTTGTTTGTCATCGTTGTTGTTGTTTGAGACAGGGTTTCTCTGTGTAGCTTTGGCTGTCCAGGAACTAGCTCTGTAGACCAGGCTGACCCTGAACTCACAGAGTCTGCTTCCTGAGTGCTGGGATTAAAAGTGTGCACAACCACCGCTGGTGCAGCAGGTGCTCTTTACCACCAAGCTGTTTCTCCAGGCCTATCTCCTCCTCCTCCTTTTTTTTCTTTTTTTTTAAACCACTGAGCTTCAGGCCCCTGCTCATTTCTAGTGGGCTTTGGTTTAGTGATGGGGATGTATTCCTGGGCCTCATGCATGTCAGACAAACATTCTATCACTGACTGCTCTTTCAAAGCTGACTCAATAAGAGTCATAGGACCCAGTAGTCCCAGGGACCTCAAGTAATGTCTGGTCCAAGAGGGGAAAGATGAAAGTTGCAGGGGAAGGGATGTGCAAAGGAGAGAGGCCACTAGGTCCCAAAGATGGTCAGGCAATGGGGAGAAACTATGTGGGACTTCCTGGGGAACTAGAGGAATAAAGCTAGTTCTGTCCCTGTACCTTACTCCTCACCAGCCACAGGGGCTCCAGGCAGCTCCCTCCCTCCAGCCATGTTTGTCTCCATGATCCTCCTAAGCAAGCTAGATGCCAAGTGCCCGGGACCATCCAGCTGCAATCCACCCCAAACCCTGGCTCACCTGCACACCCCTGACTGGGTTGGCTTCAAGGCCAAAAGGAACCTTCCCGCCCCTAGCATCCAGTTTCCCTTCCTGCCCCCGCCCTATTAGACCCACTGAATTCAGTCTGGGGAGGTAGGTGTTGGATGGGTCTCAGAGGATTGAGCTAGATGCTGTCCTCGAAAAGGGCGATGTTGTGATGACTCACATGCCACCCGAATGGAGAGGGAAAGAGGGGCTAGGGGATGAATGGATTGCGAGTCGACGGGAGGGGCGGAGGAGAAGCGCTCCGGTGCCTCGATTGGCCCGCGTCAATTTCTTCCCAACATCTGCAGTGCGTGGGGCTGAGTGATCCACCCAGGGTGGGGGTAGGGCTGCGAGGCTGGCTGACGTTCGCTTCCCGCCTGCTGGGCCGGCTGCAAGCGGTTCATGAATGACTCACAGCATCGTCAGGCTGATTCACTGCTCCGCTGGGGACTTGAAGAGGGGGGGCTGCAGCCCTCTCTCTACGTCTTACACACGCGCGCTCACACGCATATGTGCGCAGGTAGGGCGCCGGCAGGGCTTCTTTTGTGCTAAGGTCAAAACTACATCCTGATAAAGGGAAGACGATCTGCATCAGCTGGGGTATTGGAGAAGAAGCTTGGGATTTCGGTCTACTAATATCCCTGAGGCTATTTCCATGAAAACAAGAGAAATTAAATACCATTACATCTTCAGTTCCTTAGTCAAGCTAGTCACATTTCACGTGCTCAATAGCCGTGAGGGGACAGCGGCCACTCGAATGGACAGTGAGTTTATACAGGGTCCATTTCCATCAGCATCAAAAGTTCTATGGCACAGCTGGTTTATATATAGAGAGAGCACACTAACTGAATCCACCATCTTCTCACAGAGCCACACAGACAGAGCAGCCCTTCCCCCGGCTCCCATATGTGGCCCATAACACACATTGACTTCCACACACACATTTAACATGCAACACCCACCCACCAAGACAACACAAAACTCTGTATGTACACACTGCCTCTCCCGTCTGTCACTGTCCCTAACAAGGCATATACACATGCATCACACTGGCTCACGTACGACTGTTCATATGATACAAACATGAATTAGGGTGAAATGCATTCGCAAACGTGCCGAAACAGATGCAAACTCAAGCCATGTGGTTCCCATAACAATCCCCATACAAGTTTGCAAACTCCAGGAGGGGGGAAGGGACTCCATATTTGCCTAGGCCTTGCCAACATGCCAGGCATGAAGTTAGCCACTTCAATGCAGTTCCACTTAATCTCCCAGAAACCCTGCAAAGATGAGGAATTCTGATTTCACAGATGATGCAACAAAGGTTCTGAGAGGTAAAGGAACTTACTCAAGATCACATGCCACTTAGCAGGACGCTCAGACATATTTTTCTAACTCCATAGCAAACACGGCAAACTGTCTTCAAGCCCCACTCCATACCCTGTGTGTGTGTGTATGTTTATATGTACGCTTTTTATTTGTAATTAAGTGAATCTCTTTCACCACCAATGGTAGTTATTCATAGAAGTGGGCCCGGATCTGCTCACTTTTCTGGCAAAGCCATTTCATCATTCAACAAATGCTTGTACAATGTCTTCTACTCATTCACAAAAGATAAACAAGCTGCAAAAGCCAAGCATGGTGGCACACACACATAACCCCAGCACTTGGGGAGGCTGAGGCAGGTGGATTGCTGCAATTTCAAGACCAGCCTAGGCCAGATTTGAGGATCTTGTTTCAACTTTCCCCTCTCTTAAAAAGAAAGCAACAAGACCTGACCAAAACAAGCACACAATTCATCAAGGAGTGGAAAAGACCCCAAAGAAAATACAGGGCACACAGTAGACATCCGTTACAATGGAAGTACGTCTTGAATGCAGGGAGCTGAGGACAAGAAAATGTGGGTCTCTCTGAGCAGTTAAAAATGGCTTCCATGGCCGGGCGGTGGTGGCGCACGCCTTTAATCCCAGCACTCGGGAGGCAGAGGCAGGCGGATCTCTGAGTTCGAGGCCAGCCTGGTCTACAAGAGCTAGTTCCAGGACAGGCTCTAGAAACTACAGGGAAACCCTGTCTCGAAAAACCAAAAAAAAAAAAAAAAAATGGCTTCCATGCATTTAATCCCAGCACTCGGGAGGCAGAGGCAGGCAGATCTCTGTGAGTTTAAGGCCACTCTGGTCTGCAGAGTGAGTTTCAGGACAGCTAAGACTGTTACACAGAGAAACTTTGTCTCAAAGGAAAATAAAATTGCTTCCTTGAAGCTAGGTGGTGGTGGTACACACCTTTAATCCCAGCACTCTGGAGGCAAAGGCAGGTGGATCTCTGTGAGTTTGAGGCTAGCCTGTTCTACAGAACAAGTTCCAGAACAGTCAAGGCTACACAGAGAATCCCTGTCTAAGAGGGTGTGGGGGGGGGCTTCTTGGAGGAGGCAGGATCCTGAAGAATGAGTGTGATCTAGCAGGGTGGGTCCTGATTGGTGGAAACAGGAAAAGCTAGGAAGCAGGTTCCAGATCACTGAGACCTTGAGAACCTTATGAGCCATTCTCCAGTAAATGGAGAGGGATTAACAATTTTGGGTCTTGTATATGCTAAGCAAATGCTCAACACTGAGCTATATGCCCGGCCCTAAAGAATTTCTTCAGCAGAAAAACCTGGGTGTTCTTTGTATGTTAAAGCTAGGCCTGAGTGCTGGGAGTGTAGTTCAATGGTAGAACACTGTACTAGCACGTGCAAGGACCTGGGTTCCATCCACAGCACACACATACACTGCACATAAGCAAAACACATAGACAAAAAGCCTTGGAAACTAGGGGGACCACTAGTTACTGCAAATGGCCATTCAGGAACTGGAAGCTAAGGTCTGGTTTAAGACATCTAGAGAAGCCCGAAGGAAGAGGTCAAGAGAGAGAGGGTGTGTGTCCTGTTCCTCAGAGCACAACAGCCTCCTGACCCATAGAAATCTGACTAAAGAGATGGATTCTTCCTCAGAACAAAGCACATATGCCCAGACACATGATGTTTTCCACATAATTATAGGGGATTGTCTTCCCTGAAGCCGCGGGTTAGAAACTCAGTTCCCTGGAATTCTAAGAAGCAAAATGACATAGCGGTTAAGCTGAAGTATCACGACCTTGGTCACGGGCTCTCAAATCCACCTCCTCTAGCTACGCGAGGTGGGCCAAGACCTTGATAGGAAAAACGGTGCCAGGAACACACACAGTTGTTCAAAATCCAGGAATTTTGGCGGTTATCATTTTGTTTGTTTGTTTTGCTTGTTGATTTGTTTGTTTTTTGAGACAGGGTTTCCTCTGTACCTTTGGAGCCTGTTCTGGAACTCGTTCTGTAGACCAGGCTGGCCTCGAACTCACAGAGATCTGTCCACCTCTGCCTCCCAAGTGTTGGTGGCGCCAGGCAAGTTTACACTGTTTTCAAACCCGTTATTAAAGAGTTTAACATAGCCGGGCGGCGGTGGCGCACGCCTTTAATCCCAGCACTCGGGAGGCAGAGGCAGGCGGATCTCTGTGAGTTCGAGACCAGCCTGGTCTACAAGAGCTAGTTCCAGGACAGGCTCCAAAGCTACAGAGAAACCCTGTCTCGAAAAACCAAAAAAAAAAAAAAAAAAAAAAAAAAAAAAGAGTTTAACATATACCACGTGATGGCATACCCTCAGTCCCAGCTTAGCACACTTGCCTCTCTCTCTTCCCTGCCTCCTCTACTGCCTGCATCCATCCCTTCGACAAGGTCTTACAGCTAAGGCTTGCCAAGAACACTCACTTTTCACTCAACCTCCTGAGTGCTGGAATTACATGCATGTAAGTCCATGCCCAACTAATGCCCCCTTTCAAAAAGAAAGAAGATGATGTAGGCCTGCTTACCATGAAGACCCTGCTTTTTCTCTTGGTTGAGATGGCACTGTTAGGAAAAGGAAGACATTGGATATGGAGGTACTCTGGAGGGGAGACAGGAAGGATCCTTGCCAACTGCGGAATCACAACACACAACCTCCTTACTATAACTTGCTAGCCCCTCCCAAAGACTCCATCAATGCTGGAGTGTGGCTCTGTAGTAAAGAGTTTACCTAGCAACGGCAAGGACCTGGGTTCCATCCCCAGCACCACGAAAATCCAGCAGTGCCCGTAATCCCAGCTATTCAGAGGTAGAAGAAGGACAATCAGGAATTAAGATTATTTTTAGCGGGGCTGGAGAGGTGGCTCAGAGGTTAAGAGCATTGCCTTCTCTTCCAAAGGTCCTGAGTTCAATTCCCAGCAACCACATGGTGGCTCACAACCATCTGTAATGGAGTTTGGTGCCCTCCTCTGGCCTACAGGCATACACACAGACAGAGTATTGTATACATAATAAATAAATATTTTTTAAAAAAGATTATTTTTAGCTACAAAGTGAGTTTGAGCTCCTGCGCTGCACCATCAGCTGGGTTCTGGTTCTGCTTCTCTCAAATCACCAGTCACTAGTGTGCTCAACATAAAAGAAGTGGGAAAGAAGCTTAATTGTCCAAACCGGTGGTGGTGGTGGCACACTCCTTTTATCCCAGCACTCGGGATGCAAGAGGCAGGCGGATCTTTGTGAGTTCGAGGCCAACCTGGTCTACAGAGTGAGTTCCAGGACAGCCAGAGCTACACAGAGAAACCCTGTCTCGAAAAAAACAAGACAGACAAACAGACAAGAAGGAAGGAAAGAAGGAAAGAAAGAAAGGAAAGAAAGAAGGAAGGAAGGAAGAAAACAAAAGAAAAGAAAAGAAAAGATTGATTGTCCAAGAGTTCCCAACTTTGTTCTCACTTCAACGCGGCAGCCGACTGGACTCGAGAGACCGCTTGGGGGCGCCCGAGAACCCATAGTTTTCCCTTTAAGGCAGAGGCGGAAGACCAGAGGGAGAAGGCCTTTGTGTCGGCCGGATTAAAAAAAAAGAACCTCCCCTTTAAGAGGGCGGAGCCACTGTTATGGCGGCGGCTTCGAATACCTGCCTGGGCGCAAAGACGTAGTCTCTCGGCTTCTCTCAGCTTCCGCTGTGGTCTTAAAGACGCTTCTCTCAGACCTGCTTCGGGAGTACGGTCGGCCACAGTGCCCCACTTGCATCTGTTTCGAGCTGGAGGTGAACCCCTTGAGTCTGACACGGCCCGGCCAATCCACCCGCCCGAGCTGAGCCGTCGTTATGGTAATGCCGCGCCCACGCAGCCTCGTGGGGAGGGGGTCCCAGCTGCAGGGAAGCCAGACTCCGGGTTTGGGCTCCGTCCTCGGTGAATCTGCTCGGATGGGGTCTGTTCGGGAGGGGCTGGGTGTAGTCTGCAGACCTGGGCCCTTAGGAAGGGCACGCACGCGATGGAGACCCTCCCCCGACAGACAGACCTACAGATACTCGCACCCACCTCCTTCCTTCCCCTCTGATTACTTTCTTTGGAGAAATAGTGTCCCCAAGCATCACTGCCTTTTGGAATTGTTCCTCCAATCCTCGTGACCCTTGAACATCTCCCCTACTCCTCTCCGTCCCACCTGAAACCCCTGAGTGTAGGTTTGACACTGGTCTGAACCTGCCGGATGGAAAGAAGAAACCATAGACTGAGCATCCACCCTCATGGGAACTTAACTTTTGGGCTTTGGACTTCTGTAGGAAGAAACCACTGACTCGATTCTTAGACACAAGAGCTCAATGCCAGGATCTCTGGTACTTTCTTGTGTTGGACAAACCTTTGGCTGGGATGTTGTTGCAAAATCCTCAGGCCTGCCTTCCCGGGGTGGTGCAGGCACTGTAATCCCAGCCCTTCAGAAAAGAAAGGATCAAGTTCAAGGTCAGGATCTGGGGAGATGGCTAAGCAGGTAAAGGTGATTACCTCTGATGGACTGAGTTCCATCCCTAGATCCACAGGGAGGGAGGAACTGACTCCCTCCAATTGTCTTCTGATCAATACACCCACACAGTGGTGTTCCCCCCACACTAAATAAGTATTTTTATTTTTATTTATTTATTTTGCCTTTTCAAGACAAGGTTTCTCTGTAGCTTTGGAGCCTGTCCTGGAACTAGCTCTTTTTTTTTTTAAATTTATTTATTTATTGTGTACACAGTGTTCAGCCTCCTTGTATGCCTGCAGGCCAGAAGAGGGCACAAGATCTCATTACAGATGGTTGTGAGCCACCATGTGGTTGCTGGGAATTGAACTCAGGACCTCCGGAAGATCAGCCAGTGCTCTTAACCTCTGAGCCATCTCTCCAGCCCGGAACTAGCTCTTGTAGACCAGGCTGGTCTCAAACTCACAAGAGATCCACCTGCCTCTGCCTCCCAAGTGCTGGGATTAAAGGCATGCACCACCACCACGCCGCCTGGCTAAATAAGGTTTTTGTTTTGTTTTGTTTTAAGAGTTGAATATTACCTTTGTCAACATAATGGATTTAAGGCCAGCTTGGGCTACTTGAGACCCACTGTCTCAGCAATAAAAATTGACAATCACTTGGGCACAGCGCTGACCTTGAAGATCTGCCTTTGCTTCCCTTGGCAGTCCTCTCTTTTCCCATTCCCCCTTTCTAGGAGTAGTAATTCAGATAGATGGTTATATTTTTTTTACATTAAAGTATTTTTAAGTCTTTACCCAAATCAAATTTCTTCTCTTTCCTCCTCCAGTACTAGACAAACAAAAAGCAGAAAAACAGTACCCTTGATGGTCTCGTTAGAGCTGGGGGAAAGATAATGAATTCAGAATGTTCTTGCAGTGTTTCTCCTCCAGCCTTAATTGCTTTGTTTTCCTTTTCAGACGTGTAGTTTTCAGAAGCTGTTTGCTGTGGAGGAGGAGTTTGAAGATGAGGTAGGAAAATGTTGCTGATCAGAGAGGTTGCAAAGAGGCCCTACGATGGAAACACCCACGCTCAGAACATTTGGAGCAATCCCATTGGCAGATATATCTCTTTTATATCTATGAGAAGCTGGGGATGTAAATAAATATGAGCAACCATCTAATTGGTGCTATATGCTTGTAGTTCTAGTGTTCAAGAGGCTGACGCAGGAAGGCCAGCCTGGGCTGCATAGAGAGACTGTCTAAGCAACAACAGCATATTTAACTTGTTTTTTGTTTGTTTTGTTTTGGAAACAGGATATCTCTGTGTAGCTCTAGCTCTCCTGGAGCTCGCTGTGTAGACCATGCTGGCCTTAACTCACAGAGATCACCTGTCTCTGCCTGCCTCCCAAGTGCTGGGATTAAAGCCTGTGCCACCACTGCCCAGTTATATTTAACTGTCTTAAAGACAAAACAAGTCAGGAGTGGTGTTACATGCCTTAATCCCAGCAGGCAGATCTCTGTGAGTTCGAAGCCAACCTGGTCTACTTAGTGAGTTGCAGGACAGGCAGGGCCCTGTAGAGAGACCCTGTCTCAAAAAAAATTAAACAAAACAAAGGGGCTGGGAGTAGGTACAGGTGCCTGCTCATCTTGAAGCCCTGACCTCAATCTCTAAGCTCTGAATAAAACCAGTAAACCTGTAATTCTAGCATTTATAAGAGGTCGAGGCAACAGAATCAGATGTTCAAGGTCATCTCTCCTGCACAGAGAATTCAAAGCTCTCCTGGGTCACATGAGATCCTGTCTCAAAAAAAGAAAAGAAAACAAAAAACAAATTAGCTCCCTAATTGCAGCCATCATGTTTTTAATTATAAGGGCCTTTCTGGGAGCTGTCTCGAGGGTGATTTCATTCACTCTCAGAATAGCGTACCTGAGGTGGGAAGGGTTCATGGAGGACCAGAGTGGAGGAGGACAACACAGCCACATGGCTTGAGACCCGAGGCAACAACTGGCATGTGAACCATGGCAGATTGTTTCCTAGCCTCCCACCGTCTCAGAAGATAAGAAATTGAAGGAGATACAAAGTCAGCATTGGATTCCCTCATCACTGTGTAAGCTGTACCCCATGCCAATTAAATGAGATTTCTGGCAGGGGGATTTCATTAAGTCACTTACTGGCCATGTGAACCACGGTAAATCCTTTTGTTGTTCTCTGGCCTTCATGGGCCATTCCCAACAGGAGCCTTTGCTTTCCTTTCATGGTGCTACTAATCAAACCACATCCCTAGCCCTTCCCGAAGAGCTGTTTCTGGGTTTGTTCTTTGTAGACAGGGTTTCTTTGTGTAGTAAAGACTTGCCTTGAATTTGAAACCATCTTGCCTCAACATCCCGAGAGCTGGGTTCACAGGCACGTCACACTGTGCTTGACAACAGGTACTTAAAGTCCAATCAGAGACTATCAAGACTAGTCTTTATAACTGTCTTCATGCTCAGAACCAGTGGATATAGTCTCATCTAGGACGAGGACATGGATATTTCTATCTTGATTTACCTGCCCTTGCTTCTTGAGTGCATGCCAGGGTTCAAAGTTCACACTTCACATGCAGCAGGAGCCACGTTTTGCTTCTCAGTTCCTCTCCTAAAGTAGGGATAAGGGTTCAGGTGGGTTCTCACCATAGTTCTTGACTAGTCCAAGTCTCAAGTTCTTCTTTTTCTTTCTTTTTTTTTAAATTGTATATATGTGTTTTAAAGGGAGACTGCTTGTTTGTTTCTCAACTGCCCAGACCCAAATAATCACACAGAAATTATATTAATTATAATACTGTTTAGACAAAGCTTAGGCATATTTCTACCTAGCTCTTATATCTTAAATTAATCCATTTCTATTAATCTGTGTATCACCAATGGCTGTGGCTTACCGAATAAGGTTCTGTTCTGGTGTCTTTCTCCTTTGGCAGCTACATAGTGTCTCCTTGACTTTACCTACTCTCTTTTTTTATCTCTGGATTTTCTGCCTGGCTTTTCTCTGCCAAGCCATTGGCTGAAACAGCTTTCTTTATTCATCAACCAATGAAAGCAACACATATACAGAACGACATCCCACATCATCATGCGTGTGCGCATGCACGCGTGCAACGTGTGTGTGTATCTGTGTGTGTATACTATATGCTCACGTAGATGCCATGGAAGGCAGAAGAGAGCATTGGATCCTCTGGAGCTGGAGTAACAGGTACTTGTGAGTCCCTGGACATGAGTGCCGAGATCTGAACTCAGGTTCTCTAAAAGACTAGTGAGCACTCTTAACCACTGACCCATCTCTCCAGCCACAGCAAGTCTCAGGTTTGTCATCCATAAAATGAGGATTATTCATAGGATAATCACAGTACCTATGTATATAGGGCCATTATAAGAATTCCTTGAGAATGCTAGTAAAATACTTGTCTGGCACCTGACATCCAAGTATTTATTGATTTTGTAATATGACAACTTCAGCTTTGTATTTGAAAGTGTTGATATTCAGTTACTTTTTTTTTTTTTTTTAGACCAGGCTGGCCTCGAACTCAGAGATCCACCCGCCTCTGCCTCCCGAGTACTGGGATTAAAGGCGTGCACCACCACCGTCTGATTCTGCTTTGTTTTTAATGACAGTCTCAGCTTGGTCTGACCCCGAATTGCTGTGTGGCTGAGGATGACCCTGAACTCCTGATCCTCCTGCCTCCCTCCCATCTGCACTGCTGGGATTGCTGTGTACCGTCACACCCAACTTTGTAGATTTTTGCCCAGCACTACCGGCTTTGTCAAGATGTGTCCCTGTCTTTAACTTTCGGTTTTGGAGATGTGTCATTAAAGGCTAAAAGGGAACTGTGAAAGTGACCCTCTTGGGTCATAGCAGGTGCCAGGGAAATAATAGAATTAGGAGAAATGATTCTGACTGTTCGTTTTTGTTCCTTGGAAATGACAGACCAGTCCCTTTCTCATTCAATGTTACAGCTTAGTGTCAGCTCTGTGGGATGAGGGGGACCATTAATCCTCGAGGTGATGAGGATCCTGCCATTCTGATTTTTGTTGTTACTGTGGTCCTGAGACGGTGTGGCTGGAGTGTGGCACTCTTGATGAACATCTGAAGCAGGAAGAACCTCGCTCTAGCCCAGACACACCAGAGCAGCAGCAGGGGCTGGGGGTGGATAACACCTTCGTGTCACTTAACCAGCAGTTGTGACTCAAACACCCTCAGGACAGGTCTGGTGCTCTTGAAGGTGTCAATCTCACCTTGCTTCCCAAATGCAATCCATACTTAATATAACTTGCCTGAGAAGCTATATTTAACTTCTGTCTATTTGGCTGGATCCAGGGGCTCTCTGTCATACCAAAGACTGTGGGTGTGGGTGTGCTTGGTGGAGGCAGGGAATGCACTAAGGACAGGCTGCAGGGCCGACAGGTTAGTTCCCTGAACACTAGCCAATCTCCATCAGATGGGTATGTGACCTTGGGAGGTACCTTCAGCTTCTTGGTGCCCTAGAATGGTTTTCCTGTTGCTTTCCTGGTAAGCCTCCTCCCTGAGACTGAAGAGAAATACCTGAAAATATAACCTTAGAATGCTTCTGACAGAAGCCTGCTGGCCTACTGGCTCATAGGAGGATCATAAGTAGTGAGAAATGCTATCATTGCCTTTCACGTCTTGGTTTCTTGCTTGTGTGTGTATCTGCATACATACATACTATATGCTTAAACAGTAAAAGTAGAACTTATTTTTATTTATTTTTTGGAAGCAGTTTTAAATTCCTAGATGCAAAGACCCTGCACATGTGGTAGCGCTGGCCTGTAATACCTTCTTGTGGGAGATGGAGACAGAGTCAGGAGTTCAAGGTCATTCTCCTCTACATAGTCTGAGCTCCGTGAGATACTGACTCAAAAACAAACAAAGCCCTGACGAAAGGCCTGCTTTCTCTGTTTCTTTGTTGTAGGACTTCTTATCTGCTGTGGAGAATGCAGAGAACCATTTGGCTGGTGTGCCATCCGGGAATGCCGGACACCTGATGCCTGTGTCCTCCAGACCGCAGCAGGAGGAGACTCCACAGGCACCGTCAAGACTATTGCCGTCATACCCCACTTCTTCGAGACAGCCAGTCCCAGGACTCCGTCTCCCCACTTCCAGCCTTCCCCAGACCACCAGGGACTCAGATTGTCCTGGAGCAGTGTCGCTAAGACCCATCTCGATATCTAGCGGCGTGGGCAATCAGCAAAGGACGACACTAACGAAAGTCCTCCAGGAGTCAGCAGAACCCCGGCCCTTGCCCTCGGCCACACACTCTGGGTTTATCTTTGGAAGCCATCAGCAGGGCATTGGTGGCTTTGAGGCACCCAATCAAGATGAGTTTGACAAGACCCTGCAGGGAGCTGACTTGGAGCTAGAACTTGGAGTTGACACTGGAGCCACCCAAACCCTGCCTGCACAGCACCATGAGGATCCAGTATTGGTGAAAAAGGCCAGAGTGGCTGACCTGAGTGGCTCTTTCCAAAAGAGTCCCATTGTCCCCTGCAGGAATCCAGGGCTTTCCTTGAGACCTCGAGCCGCAGGCGGCCTTCCTCTCACATCTGCCTCAGCAGTTCCCCATCAAAGAGGCTCCCCTGTTCCTGCACCTCAGCCTCCCCAAGTAGGTGGGAGGCCCATTCAAAACAGCCCGCAGAATCATTTGCCTGGTCAGCCATTTCAGTCTCCCAGAGCCTGGTCAAGTGGCACACCCCGCTTTCCTGGGCCTCTACGTCCTCACTGCAGCTCTGCAGCATTTCCTCGGGGACCCTTGCCTTCCCGAGCCCCAGTATCTTTGGTCAAATCTCCTGCCAGCACTCCCAGAGGTGCCTCCACCCCAGTTCCTCAGCCAGCTCTGCAGACACCTCTAGTCACCAACCACCTGGTTCAGCTTGTCACTGCTACCAACCGGACACCCCAGCAGCCCTCACGCCCTTCCATTCGAGCTAAGACTCGCCGCCGCTTCCCTGGCCCAGCGGGACTTCTGCCTCACCAGGTGAGTGACCACTTTTCCAGGACACTAGGATCCAGGGGAAGACAGTGGTTCAGTCTTAGATGCTATTCACTGCTGGGAGAAGGCATTTGCAAAGGCTGGAGCAGTGGTTCAGTCGATACAGTGCTTACCGTGCGAGCATGGTCTGCAGAACCCATGAGAAACACGAGACAAAACTGGGCATGGAGACACATGCTTGTAATCCTAACTCTGGTGAGGAGGAGAAACGATTCCTGAGCTTCACTGACCAAGCAGCCTAGCTTACTGGGGAAGCTCTAAGACAGGAAAAGGCCCTGTCTCCAAAAACAAGTAGGAGCTGGAGAGATGGCTCAGAGGTTAAGAGCACTTGTTGCTCTTTCAAAGGACATGGATTCAGTTCCCAGCCTCCACATGGTGCTCACAGCTGTCTGCTCCTCCAATCCCAGGGGAGCTGACTCCCTTTTCCAACCTCTGTGAGCACCAGACACACGTCTATCCTGGCAAAAGAGCCATAATTATTTATTATTTAATAAATAATTCTAAAAAGTACAAAAACTAGGTAAATGGTGCCTCAGGTCTCCCAAGGAGTACATCTGAGGTTGTCCTCTGGCCTCCACGTGTGTGCACATGCATACACGTGCGCACATATATGTGTACAAAATAAGATCTGCAAAACCATAAAAATCAGAAGTGGGGAAAGAAGAGAGTGGCTCAGAGGTCTGCGTTCCAGCCTCAGCACTGTGGGGTGGGGATGGTTTGCCTATAAGGGGTTTCCTCAGTCAGGTTAGTGGAGGTAAGAAGGTCACCTTAGTTGTGGGAAGGTGGGGTCCTGGGCTGAGTGGAAAAGAAGGTAGACTGAGCACTAGCGTTCATCCCCCACCAATTTCTGATGCTGATACAGTGACTGGCTGCACCAGGCTCTTGCCACTGCGAGTTCCCTGCCATGATCAAGTGTCCCTGTAAGTCAAAGGAAGCCTTGCCTTTAAAAAAGAAAAAAAGTAGACAGGAGGAATACTTGAAAATCTGCCTGTGAATAGTTCCTGTTGTGTGCTAGAATATCTGCTGTGTGCTAGCCCTAGGCAGGAATATCTTCTCACTCATATGAGCCAAGCCGTGGATATTCGGCAGTTTATTTGGAACTGAGAGTACACTGCAGTGGGGTGGAAGAGGTAGGGTGCAGTGTGTGCAGGGGTCTTTCCTCGGCTCCTGAGGGCACACTGACTCTGCCTTGGCCTTGCTCAGTGGCTTTGGGTAGACTAGGAGGATAAAAGGGAGGATGGGTCTGTTCTTGGGGGCTGGTTCAGCAATGGGAAGACAGAGCTCACAGAACCCTTCACTGTGGCTGGTGTTGGGGGCCAACCTGAGGAAGCCGGGGTTGGAAGAGAAGCACCCGATGCTTTGTATGTTTATATGTGTGAGTGTTTATATGCATGCGGTGGTGGAGGGATAAGGTCCCTCAAACTAGTTTTGAGTTAGATCCCAGGTTGCCGGACACTGGAGCTTTGCTCTGGTTGCAGTTGGTATCTTCCTGGTGTGGCCTTCAAGAGAAACCCAGGGGTGGTCTGCTCTTTCTCAAGAAGGACCTCTAGGGAAGCTGCTCAGTAGCCCATCCTAGACCCCTCTCTTTGGGTCACTGCCCCCTTCAGGCGGCACTGGGCCTTGCTTCTGAGCCAGCTCCAGTTTCCTTGCATCCCCAAACTGATCCCCAAAGTGTCTTTTTTAAGCTATCCATGAAGCTCCTGAGACTGCGTTAGGAGCTATGTAATATGTGCTAATTGACCCTGATAGTTTCCTGAGCTCATTATGTAACCCAGACAAGAGGCTGTTCTCGTAAATAACAGCTGCTGAATTTGCTCTCGCCTTCTCTCCCCTCTTAGCTTAGTGGGAAGAATTTGGAGGAGATCATGGTTGCCACACCCCAGACTCCAACTCACGGTGCTGTGGCTAAACTCCAGACTGAGGTAACTTCTTCTATGTAAATCTTCACTTCTTGGGCAACATTTAAAAGTGAGGGGTGGGATTGGAGAGATGGCTCAGTGGTTAAGAGCACCAACTGGTCTTCCAGAAGACCCAGGTTCAATTCCCAGCACCCACATGGCAGCTCACAACTGTCCATAACTCCAAGATCAAGATTGACACCCTCACACAGGCATCCATGCAGGCTTAACACATAAATGCAGATAAACAAGGATATGTGTATACTGTCTCGAAAAAACCATAAAAAGTGAGGCATTCTTGCATGCCTCGGTTGATGCTGCTAGGCCCATACCAAAGGGCAGGTGGGAAAAAGCAGGTGGGGAAGGCAACAGTTTTATAGACATAGAATGAGGCCTGTCCTGATGCCATGGCTCAACCCTCTATTCCATCTGAGAACAACAGGCCCAGCTACCGTATCTTTCCCTGGGGAGGAGAGTGTAATAAGTCTTATGAGATGGTATCTTGGGAACCCTCTCGGGTTTCTAGGAGCTGAGCTGGGAAGGATCTACCCTCATCTTGTCTCCAGGAGGTTCCCTTTCAGTGGGTAGGACCAGTTTCTCTCCCTCATGGGGCTCTAATTGGCTTATTCTGTCTTCAGACCCACCTCTGCTTTTAATTCTCTCAGTGTAGGTTTTTGCTGCAGCTCACCAGGGCTACCTGTTCACTTCAGATCCAAACCTGCTAGTAATCGTCTGGATTCAAAGCCATTGTTGATTTAAGGCAGCTTATGGTTAGAACCAGGGGGCATCTCCGGGAGTGGTGGCACACACCTTTAATCCCAACACTCCGGAGGCAGAGGCAGGCAGATCTCTGTGAGTTCGAGGCCAGTCTGTTTTACAGAGCAAGTTCCAGGACAGCTAGGGCTGTTACACAGAGAAACCCTGTCTTCAAACAAACAAAAAAGAGCCCTTGCTGCTTTTGCAGTGAACCTTTGTTCTGCTCCCAGCACCCACAGCTGGTGACTCACGCCTGCCTGTAACTCCAGTTGCAGGCAAGCTAGGGTCCTCTTCTGGCTTTTGAGAGTAGCTGCATGCACATGTGTACCTACACATACTTAGGCCCACATATTTACCCATAAAACAAATAAATCTTTTGAAATAATAAAAGAAGATGGATAGCCTTTGCTTCGTTGTAGTTAAAGTCAGGACCTGATTCGAAAGAAAAAAAAAAGAGCCAGGTGGTGGTCATGCATACCTTTAACCCCAGAGGCAGAGACATGTGGATTTCTGTGAGTTCAAGGCCAACCTGGTCTACAGAGCGAGTTCCAGGACAGTCAGAGCTGTCACACAGAGAAATCCTGTCTCGAAAAACTAAAGAGAGAAAGACCTTTGTTCTGGCTGCTTAGTGAAAGTGTCAGGGTGCAGCCAGGTCACAGACCACTTTCTGTTCACTGTGGTGATTGAGAGGCATTCCTTCCCCCTCCCCCACCTCAGGAACTCACTTTCTCTCTCACTGTCTGCCCTCTGCCCTGCCTCAGTCGGTGGTCTCTCCCAAGGTTGGTCCACTAATTCAGGCTCCGCTCTGCTCTGTGGTGCCAGATTGTTACTAGTTCCCAGGGATCAGTGGAAGAAGATTTTGGGCGAGGTCCCTGGCTCACCATGAAATCTGCTCTGGGCCTGGATGAGCGAGACCCCAGCTGCTTCCTCTACACCTACAGTATTGTCATGGTGCTGCGCAAGGTAAGGGTCTGGAGAGTGACTCTCTGCTGCCTGCTCCACCATAAAGAGGCCATCTGCCCCCTCTTACTGCAGTCCTGTCCCTGGAGGGCAGCCTGGAGTCCCTTGGGTTGTCTGTCTGCACTGTTATCCACAGTCCTGAACAGTGTTGCAGACCTCTGACTTCAGGTACCAGACCGAGAGACAGAGCTTAAGCACATTCCCATCCTGAGAACTCCTAGTGGTCTCTTATAGACAGATGCATATTGGTACATGTGGCCTACCATGATGGACTGAGCCACAGAAATTGATACGAGGAAAGACACCTAAGAGAGAAAGAAGGACCTGCCAGCTTCAGCCTCTACAGGGAGCAGAAGGCCGCCCTTGTACCTATCTTGGCCTGCCCTGAAGGAAGGCTGTTACCATTCCTTGGTTGCCATGGGGAGTTACATGCAGGCATTGCTCAGTGAATGTGTCTCCTTGTAAGCAGGCGGCCCTCAAGCAGCTCCCCAGGAACAAGGTCCCCAACATGGCAGTGATGATCAAGTCCTTGACTCGGAGCACAATGGACGCTAGTGTGGTTTTTAAGGATCCCACAGGTAAGGAGTGAGTCCTGGTGTCTTTTTTTTTTTTTTTTAAAGATTTATTTATGGGGGCTGGAGAGATGGCTCAGTGGTTAAGAGCATTGCCTGCTCTTCCAAAGGTCCTGAGTTCAATTCCCAGCAACCACATGGTGGCTCACAACCATCTGTAATGAGGTCTGGTGCCCTCTTCTGGCCTGCAGACATACACACAGAGTATTGTATACATAATAAATAAATAAAAAAAAAAAAAAAGATTTATTTATGTATACAACATTCTGCCTTGATGTATGCCTGCACGCCAGAAGAGGGCACCAGATCTCAGTACAGATGGTTGTGAGCCACCGTATGGTTGCTGGGAATTGAACTCAGGACCTCTGGAAGAGCAGCCAGTGCTCTTAACCTCTGAGCCATCTCTCCAGTCCCCTCCTGGTGTCTTTTGAATGACCTCCACTGAGGTCAAGAGATGAGCGATAAACAGCCCACTTCCCAGCTAGGGCTCAGACCCTTTGCTGTGCCCTTGATCCTGAGATGGAGGCCATGTGGTTTTTGCAGGGGAGATGCTTGGGACAGTGCACAGGGTTCTTCTGGAAACACACCAGAATGAGCTGAAGCCTGGCTCGGTGCTGTTGCTGAAGCAGGTAGGGGAGCTCCAGAAGGGACCTGCTGCGGGAAGGAGCCCCAGGGTGTCCTTGCTTAGCTAGCTGCCTTCCCTCCACTGCCAGCCTAGGAGAAGCAAGGCCCTGGTTTGTTGGAGCTGAAAGCAAGCCTCTGACCAGTGGGCTGCTCCACTCGTCAAGGGTAAATGGGGATGGAGAGTTGTATTTGAGGGTGATAGGTGGTTCTGTTGGGGCACCAAGGCTAAGGCAGGAGTGAGTGTGTGAGCTCGGGGCAGAGGACAGGAAGCCAAAGGACAGCTGACTGCTGGTGGTCATCCAGCAGTGCCATGAGCCCCCAGACACTGACTCCCCTTCCCAACTCCAGATTGGAGTGTTCTCTCCTTCACTCAGAAACCACTACCTCAACGTGACACCCAACAACCTGGTCCATATTTACGGTCTAGATTCTGGGGACAGCGACTGCCTCGAGCCACCTCAGCCCTTGCCCAAGGTAAGTGGGGCAGGGTAGACGGTGACCAGCTGAGCTTTCCTGCCTGATTCCTTCATTTCTTCTTTTCCTTGTCCCTGGAGCAAAAGACAGGCACTGTGAAGGGGGCAGTCCTGCCTTTGGGAACAGGAGTCTCTGCTGCCCCTGCTCCAGCCGCCTGCCAGCCACTGAGTAACAATACCTGTAAGAGCAGCTGGCTTCCTGGTGATCCCTGAATGTCTGATGGCAGGCTTGATCATCTGAGAAGTTAGGAGTCACCTGAGAACTAGGCAAGGGCCCCTGGGGGTGGTGGCACAAAAGGATAGAGGGTCAAATCTGTGCCAGATGGCTACACAGAACAGGGAATACAAATGGCCTGTCAGGTGAGCTGGCCCTTGCTCTGAGACTTCCCTCTTGGTCTCTGCCTCTGGCAGGCATGCTCTGGAGCGCAGCCTTCAGGAACTGAGGCGAACATTTGGTGTCTGTGGGAGCTAAAGAAAGCTCCAGGCAAGTTTACCCAGCAGATCCTGGGGACTTCACCTTTAGGTTCCTGGCCTGGAGGAGGGCAGGAGACCTGGGTTTTATCCAAGTTCTGCTGACGATTTCTGCTATGACCTTGGGCAAGCCTTGTTCCTTCCCCTGTTTTTGTACTATCTATAGAACAAGTGTTTGCCTTGATGACCTCCAGTCACTATAAACCTTTATCTCTAGTCTTTTGCTTGTATTTCCTCTTTCCCCTGGGCCATTTTATATGCCCTCACAGCTGCCCCACCTCTAGCCTTCATTTCTCTTTAATAGTCATCCTTCCTTTTTTTGGTGTGTGTGTGTGTGTGTGTGTGTGTGTGTGTGTGTGTGTGTGTAGGGTTTTCTTATTGTTTCTTTCTCTTTTTAAAGACGCATTCATTGTGTTTGCCTGCATGTGTATACATGTGCTATGTGTGTGCTTGGTTCCTGTGGAAGCCAGAAGAGTGCATCAGATCTCCTGGAACTGGAGTTATAGATGGTTGTGAGCTACCGTGCAGGTGCTGAGAATTGAACCTGATTCCTCTAGAAGAACAGCATGTGCTCTTAAACGCTGAGCACTCTCTCTAGCCTTAATAACCACTTATTTTAATCCCAGGCTAGCTCCTCAACACACTGGTGAATGGCTTCTTTACCTTCTGTGGTGGTCACACAGAGTCCCTAAGACACAGACACTGATAGAACCTAGAAAGATGAGTCTAGAGGCCTGTTTTAGTTTGGTTATTGCTGTTGTGGGTGTCTGGTGTTTCATTTCTCTCCCTCAGCTTGGGCCTGGGTGATCCTGGCCCCCACCCCATTCCCTTATTGTGTCTTTGTCCCGAGAGGCCCTCCCTTTGAGATCATCTGGGTAGGGGCACCCCCACCCTAGGGATTTCCGGGGCATTGAGCACCTGTAACCAGATCCACTGTCCTCAGAATCTAGGAAACTTCCATGGAAACCTTCAGCCTGATGTGGCTGCCGAGCCCACACAGGGCCTCAGCACAGCACAGAATCCTGCGGTGTCTCCTGAGGAAGAGCTCCCAGAGGCAGGTAAGGCACACAGCTCCTCAGCATCTTCTGCCTCACTCAGTGAGAATGCTGTGTGGTTAGCTGTGCCTTCCAGCTCCCGCTGTACCTCTGTGGACAGGTACAGCACTCCTCAGAAATCAGAGGCTGTCTTGTTGAGCAAGCCTGCAGCCTTGTTAAGAGCAGCTACACTCTGTAACAGTATGGTAGAGCCATGTAAAGCACACACAATGTGATCCATAGCTCCCCCATTTGCTGGCAGTACCTTAGCTGCAGAAGGAGACATCACCAACCCCTGGGTGCATGGCACAGTTGTGTCCTATTTCAAGTCCTCATGAGCAGATCATGGAGGCAGATTTCCCGCTCTACCCACACTCAGGATCCCCAAGGTGCTGTGTGACAGTGCCAAGGAGTCACATACCCATGTCAGGCCAGGGGGGTGGGGACACAAACCTGAGTGGACCAACTGGATGGAGCTACCCTCATGTCCTGTCACTTCCTTAGCTTTCGATCTCAGAAATTCAATCCTGCATGGTCTGGAGGCAGTAGGATTATGGGTAAGCATCTCAGACCAACCCCATTCACGATATACCAATATGTAAGCCACAAAGCCCTTGTATAGATCCTACATGGGAGAGTCTGCCCCTACTTTTTTGTTGTTGTTGTTGTTGAGACAGGGTTTCTCTGTAGCTTTGGAGCCTGTCCTAGAATTTGCTCTACAGACCAGGCTGGCCTTGAACTCACAGAGATCTGACTGACTGCCCTTTCTGCTGGGGTCTTGTGTTGTCTGGAGTCCTGCACTCCCCTTGTAACAGCTGCTAACCCTGTTGCTGTCTGAGGAAGTTGCTGGTGGTCACAGAGCAAGTGGGCAGAGTGGGCTATAGAACAAGGTGCTCATGAACGGGGCTGAGGACAGATAGATAGTTCCTGCTGTTTGCTGAGATCTAGCTTCACCCTGCTCTTCCCCTTCATCCCAGATGGTTTTCTCCAGCCAGCCATAGCACAGCTCCCACAGGGCAATTTCTGGTGTTTTGTGTTTGCTTGGGTTTTTTTTTTTTTTGGTGTTTTTTGTTTTTTTTTAATATTTTTTAATGATTTATCTAACTTTATCTTATGTGCATTGGTGTGAAGGTGTCAGATCTCGCAGAACTGCATTTTCAGACAGTTGTGAGCTGCCATGTGGGTGTTGGAAATTGAACCCAGGTCCTCTGAAAGAGCAGTTAGTGCTCTTAATGGCTGAGCCATCTCTCCAGACTCCCCTTTTTTGTTTTGTTTTGTTTGTTTTGTTTTGTTTTGTTTTGTTTTTTCAGGACAGGGTTTCTCTAGCTTTGGAGCCTGTCCTAGAACTAGCTCTTGTAGACCAGGCTGGCCTCAAACTCTGCCTCCCAAGAGCTGGGATTAAAGGCATGCACCACCACCGCCCAGCAATTTCTGATGTTTTGAGACAAGAGTTTTCTGTATAGTCCTAGCTGGCCTGGTGCTCACTATGTAGCACAAGCTGGCATCAAACTCACCTCAGTTCTTTTGCCTTAGCCTCCAAGTGCTGGCATTAAAGGCAAACACTGCTATGCCCAGCTCATTAGGCAACTTTTTCCTTGCTGTAAGCAAATACCAGTCCCACCTGCCTGAATACAGTGTTAGTCACCTTAATTAAACTCTGAATGCTCCCCAATCTACCTTCTCCCTTTCCTCCCAGCAGCAGCTACCGAGTGCTTTTGCCAGACCCAGAGCTGGGCTCTTGGGTGTAGTTTACAGTCTGCCTTCCTGGGCCCCATCCTGTCCTGGAAGTGGCAGCAGTTAGAGCCTGAATAGGCTCACTTTGGGCAAGTCACTGCACCTCTTCAGAGCTTGTTCTCTCGGTAAAGTGGGTTTTATCTCAGCAGCCACTGAGATACCCCGAGAAGGTTGTTGGGGTGGAATGAGCTTACAGTGAATGTACCCTCACGTTCATCAGTGTCAGCAGCGTCTCCAGCTTCCGTACGCGCCACATTGGACAGTTTTCATCAGGAGGGCTTTCTCTCTCTTCTTTTTCATTTTATCTATCAGAAAGGCAGGCATGCTGCCACATGTGTGAAGGTCAGGACAACTTGTGGGAATCAGCCCTCCTCTGCTATGTAGGTCCTGGGATTACCTTCTGGCTGTCTTGCAACCCAGGAATGCACATGCCCGCCTCCCAACCCCCACCCCCTGTTTTTTCTTTCAAGACAAGGTTTCTCTGTGTAACCCTGGCTCTGTAGACCAGGCTGGTCTTGAATTCAGAGATCCTCCTGCCTCTGCCTCCCGAGTGCTGGGATTAAAAGTGTGTGCCACCGTTCCTTTCATTCTTCATGCCCACCCAGGCATTTCGGGATTTGGGTGCTCTCCCACTGTCAGTTGAGAGCCTAGGTTGACAAACTGTCATTCCTAACACATACCCCTCAACCAGTGAGGAAGTTGCAATAGGAAACCTCAGACTCCTTCCTGCTCATCACCGCCTCTGGACTGAAGGGAAAGAAGCCACTGAAACGTGGGGAGTTCCCCATTCCTACTAGAACGGTCCAGAGATTGTATCCTGCCTTCTGTTGTGCGTGTGTTTGTAGGGAGACAAGGAAAGGTCAGTCATGCCAGTCTCAGACCCAGCGATATGGGCATAGTGCCCCAGAGGAGCCACATTTCTGCACGTGTAGCCAGGTCAAGGTCCTCCCAGAGGCCGAGGGCTTCAGATCTGAGTTCCATGGAATTCTATGGTTGTTACTGCGTCTACTCACGTCCACTTCCCCCTGCAGATGACCTGGATGGACTTCTGAGTGAACTCCCTGAGGACTTCTTCTCTGATCCCAGTTGGGGCTGTCTCAAGACAGGACACCCACCATGAGCTGGCAGTCTGTCCCCAGGCAAGCTCTAGGTGCATCTGGTCTCATCCAAGGGAGAGAGCACCGGTGCAGCTGGAGACTAGACAAGGTCATGGTCTGCTGCCTCCTCGTGACACCTTTCTGAGAGCCCCGGTGATGAGCAGTGTGCTGCTGTAGCAGCCTGACAGCTTCCTCTGTGTGGACATCCTGGAAATGTGAACAAGGCGAGCTCTCCAGCCTCCCTGGAAAAGTGTGACCCTCCCACCTCATCTTAACTTTAGGATGTTGGGCCTGGTTTCCTTGTCCTTTTACTCTTCAGTCCCCTGACAGATGCGGAGCCCAGAGGAGCCACAACCACAGCAAAGGTGACCTAAGGCTATAGCCCGCGCCCTCAAGGGTGATGGTGGAGTGCAGGCTATTGTACCTAGTTCTGAAATAAAGCAGCCCTTCCTCATCTGCCACCCCCTCCTTCCCACACCTACTTCTCCATTCTCTGCTGGCCAGAGCAGTCAAGCTCCAGCAAGGCAGAGCAAGCATTCAGTGTGTGTATGAGTGTATGTGTGTGTAGTACATATATACACTTTTACCCCCTTGCCTCCCTTCTCCCTCTCTGTCTCTCTTTTTCTTTTCTTAATTTTATTTTATGTGTATGGGTGTTTTGCCTGCATGTATGTCTGTGTACCAACTATTTGCCTAGTGCCCTTGGAGGCCAGAAGAGGACTTTAGATCCCTTCGGACTAGAATTACTAGTGGTTGTGACCAGGCTGGCCTCAAACTCGTAGAGATCCTCCTGTCTCTGCCTCCTGAGTGCTAGGATTAAAGACGTGTGCCACCACTGCCCAGCTTTTCCCTTTGTTACAAGAAGGGGGGGTCCCTTTGTTCTATCCCATCTGCCTGGCTAGCTTACATCCTAAATCACACAGAAACTGTATTCATTTAAACACTGCCCGGCCCATTAGCTCTAACTTATTGGCTAATTCTTACATCTTAATTTAACCCATCTCCATTAATGTGTATCACCACGTGACTGTGGCTTACCGACAAGATTCTAACCAGCGTCCGTCTCAGGCAGGGGATCCATGGTGTCTGCCACTCTGCCCTTCTTCCCAGCATTCAAATTTTATATCAGTCTGGCCTTGAACTCATGGTCTTCCTGCCTCTGATCCCTGATGCTGGTATTATAGACGTGTGCCATGACACATGCTCCATTGATCTCAGTGGACCAATATTGCTACGTTATCATTAGCTATGCTACATACTTTCTCAGGTTTGCTGGGTTTCTCCTCTGTTCTCTTTCTCTCTCTCTCTCTCTCTCTCTGACTCTCTCTCTGAACCCACTTTAAGATCTCGAGGCTCCTCTTGGTTTTGGTGTGGCTTGTCTTGGTGTGGATGCCCTCAATAATGCTGAGAAATATCAGACTTTTTTTTAGATTATTTATTTATTTATTTATTTATTTATTTATTTATGGCTTTTTGGGACAGGGTCTCTCTCCATGTGGCCCTGGCTGTCCTGGACCTCACCCTGTAGACCAGGCTGGCCTCGAACTCACAGAGATCCGCCTGCCTCTGCGTCCCGTGTGTCACTACACCCAGCTTAGATTTATTTTTATTATTCTTATTTGTGTGTGAGTGTGCACACACGCCATCTGCATGTGAACGCCTACTGAAGACAGTGTAGAAACCCTGATGTGTGGGTGCCCGGACTCTGCTGAGCCATCTCTTTAGCCGCCAGTCAAGCATCTTGTCTCTGGGAATCTGTTAGTAAGATGCCATTCTCTTGACTTTTGTCTGGCAGTACTAGGAATTGATCCTAGCCTCTGTTCCATCCTCCTTTGTTCTTTTGTTGGTTTGTTTGTTTTGATCTTTTTATTTTGAGGCAGGATATCACTAAGTTATCTGCTCTGGCCTTGAACTTGGCAATCCTCCTGCCCCAGCCTCCCAAAGAGCTAGGTCTACAGTTTTGTACCCTCAGGCCTATCTTCTCCCCTCCTATCAGGGTAACCATGGGCCTAGGTCACCCTAACTGAGGAAATGTCTGTTAGGATTGTCCTCTGTAAAATGTCCCCTCCCTCTACCCTGTACTGTTTGGAAGGTAGTCTGATGGTGTGTAGCTAACCGAGCATGAGGGAGTTCTTAAGGGCAGATCTCTCATCAACTACGCTGAGTTCTGTGTGGCAGTCAGCTTCTTCACCTGTTCATCGTTTATATTAATACAGACCCGGTTCTTCATTTTACCCCTTGAGCTCTGATGCAACTTTGTTTCTTTTGTTGCTTGGAATCCCCAGTGCTCTTCTCAGCACCAGCTCTCAGACCATGATTGACAAGAGCCTGGGTGGGGCAGAAAAGGTCCCAGTATTCAAGCTGCCAACCCATTATCCTTCCCAGAATGAAGGGCAGAAAGGAAGCAGGTTGAAGAGGCCTGTCTGACGGGCAGCGCCCCCTGCCTCAGCTGTCACTGAGTGACTAGGAGTGAAGGCTTCATGCTTGCACTGCTCAGAGACTGATCCCACGAATCTAGTGATAGGTGGGACCATAAGCAGCTGGAGAGCTGCTGGCTGTAGGGAACCTTGGTCCAAAAGGCTGTTGCGCTGTAGGCCAGAGCAGCATAGGCCTTGTTTTCTGTCCCCTTGCATTTTCATGGCCTCCTCTTCTGCCTAACTCTTTCCATCTTAGACCTGGGCCAGGCCCATCTAGATGTTCGCATTGGGACACCTCCAAGCCCTGGTCCCCCTGTCCAGTCTCAACCAAGCCCCAGACTAAACTCCCAGAAGGCAGACTGAATACCCTGTTCCCTCCAGCTCAACTTCTGGCCCCTGTGGACCCACGGGCAGGCCACCTCTGCCTTAGAAGCTAATGATAAAACCTCCACACTGGTATCTCTGGGGGACAAAGCTACAGTCAGCACTTTCAGGCTTGTGAGGCAAGAAGACAGAGGTTAGGCTATGACTGTTGTATGCCTTAGGGGATAAAGGGACACCCACCACTTTCTCCCTTCTTGGCCCCACCTTGCTTTGCCAGATTCCCAACCCTGGGAACTCAGCTGTGGGTGCTCAGCCAGGTCGTCAGCAGGGCAATTAAAATACTGTATGGCTTCCAATAGGATTAATCACAGCTGCATCCATAGAGGGGCCTTTCTCTGAGGATCTTCAAACCCTCGTTGGGCATGATCTCATTCTTTTCTGGGATCCCCACCCTGGAGCCCTACCAACAAGCTGGGGGCCAAGCAGAGAATGCGCGGAGGATGAGGGTGATGAATGTCGGAAGAAGCCCAGGTTGCTGCCACCCACCTGGGCAGATAGAGGAGCGTTTGATCTGGCAGAGAATAGGGACCTTCATTCAATGTTCGGGAGAGGCCAGCCTGCCGTGAGCCAGGTGCTCCTAAAACACCATGTCAGGACTGCTCAAGCCAGGGCCTGCCTGCCCTGGAGCCCACATCCAGCACGGCAGCGATGTCTCTGGGACTGTGGCATCCGGACTTTGCTAAGCCCATCCAATGTCCTTTAGAAATTGAGTAGCTGTTACTGCATGACACTTTGACACAACAGGTTGCCTTGGATTTCAAGCCACTGGGACAGCCAGCAGGAAAGGGTGAAGAGACTGGCGAGGACACCACGTGGTGTGTGTGGGGGTGGGGGGCCAGACGCAGAACTTCCAAGGAAGAGACTGAGCCAGAATGCACAAGTTTTTCAGGAAATGACCTTTTTGGACAGGCGATTCTGGCAAGCAGCAGAAGGTCATGTGGTCCAAGAAAGAGACTCGCAGGCTGGCTTGATCCAGGTTGAAGGTTTTAAGGACCCGAACTGAAGCTGGCGACAGAATGTGGGAGAGACACAGATCCTGTGTGGGCCTGTGGCCAGGAGGAAATGAAAGATACAGAGGAGGGGGAGGTTGCTGGGAAGTCACGGTGGAAGCGGGCAAAAGGAGCCAGGAGGAACCCGCAGTGCACTGTTGAGCTACGGGCCGCCAGCAGCCCAGGAGGCATAGGCTGGCGGACATCCCTCTTCCCTCCCTTAACCAGTCAGACCAGCTGGTGTGGTTTCACAGCCTCATTCCTCCCCCTAGAGGCTCCTGGAAGCACAGACACTTTCTCCGAAAGGGGAATGGGTGGACAGTTTGAAGGTCCCCAGTTCCAAGGTCAACCCTTGGCACACCACAAGCAGACAAGTGGGTCCTTTTAGACACCAGAAAGAAAAACCAGTCGCTGAAAGTAGAAGCCATGTCCCACTTGGGCATGAGGGGATAGGAGAGGCCCACCCAACTGTCTACCCCGCGTGGTAGAGGCCCCTAGAGCAAAGTGCCTAAAGTCTGGGCTACTGGAGTCCTTGCCCCGCCCTCATAAACTACGAGTTTAATCCCAGCACTTGGGAGGTAGAAGCAGGCGGATCTCTGTGAGTTCGAGGCCAGCCTGGTCTACAGAGTGAGTTCCAGGACACACAGAAACACTGTCTCAAAAAAAAAAATAAATAAAATAAAAAGAAAGAAAAAAATAAGCTATGTGATCTTGAGCCAGTAATTTTACCTTGTTAAGTCTAAGTTCCTTAAGTCTGTAAAAGAAGACTGCCCGTCTCAGATGCTGAACTGAAACACTTAGCGTGGCCATCTCATTTCCGGCCCAAATCTGCTGCAATACCTCATTGACTGGTCGTCAGAGTAGAGGTGGATGTGAGAGTGACTGAAATTCTCAGAGTGTGGTACATCAGCGAGTGCTGTTTATTCAAATTCAGGAAGAGTGGTTTCGCTTCTCAGTATCTCCACCTCCCCTGACTGAGGTCTGTGCTCCTTCCTGGGCTCCTGCCCACTTCCCCAGCCAGCATTGCAGAGGCTGCAGGACCCTCATCCTCCCCCTGCCCTGTCCTGCCCATCCATCCCATGGTTGACTGCTTGGACTAGAAGACTCACTCCAGAGAAGTGGGGTCTGGGAATGACCTTGGCTGAGGGAGGACCTGCTGGCCAATGGAAAGGTACCAGTAGGGGCAAGGGCTGACCCAATACTGTCTGCATTAGGATCATGACTCTAGGCAAACTGTTTACCAATGCAGTGAGGGGCCTATTTATAGCCTCAGCTGCTTCTCCAGCTCACCAGGAGGGGGGCAGGGTGACTCCCCAGAGCAAGGGTGCTAGCTGGGACAAGGAACAATTCTCTGCCTAGGCGGTACTGCGCAGACCCCTGACCCGCTCATGGCAGGGGAGAGCTTCCCTTTCACGTCCTCCACACTGCGCGCTCTCCGCCTCCAGAGAGAGTGGCTGGAATGGGAGGACAGGAGGCGGGCTGCCGCTCGGCAGTGTCGAAGCCAGAGGTACCTCTCTAGTCCCCAGGCACGGCTCACGAGGCCGCACCGCTCCTGCCGAGACCCAGCTGTCCACAATGCCCTGTTCTCTGGGGACCTACAGCAAGTTCAAATCCTGTTCCAAGATGAAGAGGCTGCCAACATGATTGTGGAGACGGTGAGCAACCAGCTGGCCTGGTCAGCAGAACAGGGTAAGGAGTACCACCCAGGAGGGCAGAAGAGGGGAGAAGTGTAGGGGTGGGGAAGGGAAGAGTCCAGACCCTACATCTCCTTAAAGACCCTAGTGTGGACTGCTCATCATAACCACCCATATTAGCTCCTTCCTCAACAGTTGAGGCCAAGTGTGGATTTGTTTGCTTGTGGTTATGAGACAGGGTCTCACTGTGTAGATCAGGCTGGCCTTAAACTCAAAGACCTACCCACCTCTGCCTCCTGAATGCTGGGGTTAAAGGCGTGTGTCACCACACCTAGCCTCCGGCCGGGCGGTGGTGGCGCACGCCTTTAATCCCAGCACTCGGGAGGCAGAGGCAGGTGGATCTCTGTGAGTTCGAGTCCAGCCTGGTCTACAAGAGCTAGCTCCAGGACAGGCTCTAAAGCTGCAGAGAAACCCCGTCTCGAAAACAAAAAAAAAAAAACAAAACAAACAAAAAAAAAAAACCACACCTAGCCTCCAAAAGTTATATTCTGATATATACAGATTGTAAATGTTGGTTTTGGTTGACAAACATTGTGTGCACTAGATTAATTATATAGGATACTCATGTTTTATATATATATGTATGTATGTATGTATATATATATATATATATACACACATAAATGTTCATATTTCTCCTATGGTTTTCTCCTATAGAAGATAATTTTTATTAAATCCATATGTAAATTTTTTTACACCTGTTGAAGTTGTGGGGTAGGGAGAAGACCCAAGCACCTCCTGCTGAACCCGCTCACCAGTCCAGTTTTATTTTGGGGCAGTAGGACTGGGCCATAGTTTGAGTGCATATTAATAAGCATCGTCTTTGCCGCTGTGCTCCAACCCAGAGCTTTTTAAATTTTGAGACAGAGTCTTGCTAAGTAACCTAGGCTAGTTTTCAACTCACTCTGTAGGCCAGACAGATTTTGAACTAGTGATCCTTCTGCCTCAGCTTTGGAGTACCTGGGACCATGTGCTTGTCCCATCGGGTCCTGTTCAACTTGTTATTGTCAGTTGTTTTGAAACAGAATCTCTCTGTATGGCCCAGGCTAGCTTGGAACTTAGGGCCTTAATGTCTCATGCTCCTGGGTGATGAGCTTGTACTCATACACCGCCGTATTTGGTTGGTTGGTTGTTTGGTTGGTTGGTTTGGTTTTTCAAGACAGGGTTTCTCTGTGTAGTCTTGACTGTCCTGGAACTCCCTGTGTAGACCAGGCTGGCCTCGAACTCACAGAGATCCGTCTGCCTCTGCCTCCTCCATGGCTGTGCACCACCACCACTCATCCTAAAAAAAAATAATGTTGTTGTTGAGACTCAGCCTTTCTAACATACCAATGGTATCTTATTTTCCAGCTGTAAAAATTCTTCAGTGTTAGCTAGGTAGTGCACTGGCCAGCACATCACAGGCTCAAATCTTTAATCCCCTCAACACTCGTTAGAGCAGAGCACATAAAATCACCTGGATGTGAGGAGGTGGTGGCACACACCTTTAATCCCAGCACTCAGGAGGCACAGGCAGGAGAATCTCTCTGAGCTCGAGGCCAGCCTGGTCTACAGAGTGAGTTCCAGGACACCAGGACTACCAGTGGGACCCTGTTTCAAGTAACAACAAAACAAAAGATCACCTGGACCCGAATGTGAGAGCATTCTGGTTGTGATATCTGTCACCCCACCCCACCCCAGATCGCCAGAATGACTTGCCTGATCTGGCTGGCTGGGATGCTGTGCTCTTCCTCCTTTATCACTCCGTTATCCCTCCTGCTTTCTGTGCAGTCAGAAACCACTTTTCCCAGTAGGGAACCGGCCTTTAGTCAAGGGCATACACGTAACTGCTCCCCTGCTAGAACCTCCAGATGATTGGCCTCGCAGTGCTCTGGTGCCTGCTTTTCTCAGCGCCCATCCCGCATCCCTACGCTCATTGTTCTTTATAACTTTTTTAGATTTATCTTATTTCACGTGTACGAGCATTTTGCTTATGTGTGTGTCTATACACCATGTGCGTGTCTGGTGCCCATGGAGGACAGCAGAGGGCACTGGATTCCCCGCCACCTTTTCCCTTTTTGATTTTTTCATTTTGATTGTTGATTGATTGATGATTGATTGGTTACGGTGTTAAGCAATGGAAGGCAGAACCCACTCATAGGTGAGTGAGACTCCCATTAAGCCATACTCTGGTCCTCTCTGCTATCTTAATTAGCGGTAGGATGAGGACCTTTAGTATGTAACAGATTTCCTGGGATGCATCCCATCTTAGCAAGTTTATCCAAGTTCACTGAATGCTTACCTGAGATACTTGTGAAAACCGACAAGAGATTGCTTCGACCTCAGCCCTTGGACCTGGGGTTTTTTTTTTTTTTTTCAAGACAGGGTTTCTCTGCAGCTTTTTTTTTTTAGAGCCTGTCCTGGACCTAGCTCTTGTAGACCAGGCTGGCCTCAAACTCACAGAGATCTGCCTGCCTCTGCCTCCCGAGTGCTGGGATTAAAGGCGTGTGCCACCACCGCCCGGCTTGGGCCTGGGGTTTTACAGTCCTATGGACGAGCTTATGAGCCCAGGACAGTCAGGCACTGCAGAGTGCAAGACCTGCTCACCTACCATGGTGTCACAATGGCTCTACCAAGCCGTTCTGGCTTTGTCCCAAAGAATACCCATCATCCTCCAAAATGGAACCTGGACTTAGTTTTATTCTTCAAAAACAAAAGCAAAATTTGCTTCACCTAAGATTCAGAGAAGCGGCGACCTTCCTTCCCTGCCGTGCCCACGGTGCCCACTTCAACAGGACACACCCGTGTCCTTTAAACAACTTCTTGACCATTCGTTCAAAGTCCACACCGGTCATCTGATCAACAGGCCCCCCTTTTCGTTCCACACTCCACTTTGAAACTCAGCTCCACACACACCTATGCATAGCTACCATCTCCAAACCCAAGACCAGATGTGAACAGAGAGCGCCACCGAACCCACTAGCCCCCCAAAGACCCAAGCTTCCTTCCCATCAGGGTTTGCCCCTTTGGCCTCTTCTGCCTTCGCAGTTTCGTAGAACTTTTTCTAGGACACATAGTATGTGATATTTTCTGCCTCACTTTCCAGCGCTGGGGAGTGTAGTGTTTTGTTATAGATGGACAAAGGGTCCTCCAGTGTGTACTCCCAGTTCAAGACTTGAGCGAACCCCTAGCCACAGGTCCAGCATGGTCAGTAAGCTAGACCCAGGGAAGGCCAGCATCCACTGCCAGCCATAGACGGCTTCTCTGATGCGTTCTCCCATACAAAGTCCTACAGTACTGCCTGTTCTCCTCAGGATTCTGGGTGCTGACTCCAAAGACCAAGCACACAGCACCTCTTACCATCGCTGTGGCCAGAGGCTACATAGACTGTGCCCGGCACCTTATCCTGCAGGGGGCTGACCTCGATGCCCGGATTGGAGGTCGTGCTGCCTTGCACGAGGCCTGTGCCCAAACCCAACCCGACTGTGTTCAGCTGCTGCTCACGTTTGGTGCCAAGGCTAATGTGCTGTGTGAGGAGGGTATGACCCCCTTGCACCTCTGCACAGCTCCTGAGTCTTTGCAGTAGGTGCCCATGGCCTGGGGTGGTGTTTTGGCAGTGTATGTGTGTCTGTGTCCAGCTCACCTGCATAGGAATAAGAGTGACTTGACTAAGCTTTGTTGTGTGTAAGGCACCCCATGCATTTATGTTTTCACACAGAGATTTATGTCTGTCTGTCTGTATTTAATGTGAACTAGTGTTTTGCCTGTATATACTCTGTGTGAGGGTGTCGGATAATCTGGAACTAGAGTTACAGACAGTTGTGAGCTGCTATGTGGGTGCTGGGAATTGAACTCGGGTCCTCTGGAAGAGCAGTCGGTGCTCTTAACCACTGAGCCACCTCTCCAGCCCTCATTGTTTCATTTATGTGTATATGTGTGTGTGCACGTGTGTGCATGTGTATATGTGTGTGTGCACGTGTGTGCATGTGTATATGTGTGTGTGCACGTGTGTGCAGGTGCCTCTAGAGGCCAGAGTAGGGTGTCGGGTATCCTGGAGTTGGAGTTACACCACGGTGTCTGGCTTTCCTTCTACTTTGAAACAGAACCTATGTTTCTGAGGCTGGCTTCACACTCATGATCTGCCTACACCCCTGCTCTGCCTCCTGAGTATTGATATTACAGCTGTACACCACTATGGCCGGCTCTCTCCTCCCACTTAATTTTTAAGATTGATTTTGTATTTGGTTTCTCTATATACCTGGCTGACCTGGAACTTGCTGTTTATGCCAGACTGACCTCAAAGTTTTGGTGATCCTCCTGCCTCTGCCTTCTTATTTAGTTTTGTTTTGGATAGAATCTCATGTAGCTTGGAAGAAAATGACCTTAAACTCATGACCCTCCTACTGCTACCTCCTAAGTGCTGGGAATATAGACATGCACCACCATGCTCAGAAATCAAAACTGGGACTTTGTATATGCTGGGCAAGCACTCTCTTAACTGAGTAATATCCTTAACATTTATTTATTTGTTTGTTTGTTTGTTTTTTGAGATAGGGTCTCTCTCTCTCTCTCTGTAGCTTTGGAGCCTGTCCTGGCACTTGCTCTGTAGATCAGACCTGGCCTCCAACTCACAGAGATCTGCCTGCCTCTGCCTCCCAAGTGCCTACACTGCCCGGCTTTTCCTTAACCCTTTTTTTTTATTGTTGTTTGCTTATTGGTGATAGGGTTTCACTCTGTAGACCAGGCTAGTCTTGAACACAGAGATCCGCCTGACTCTGCCTCCTGATTGCTGGGATTAAAGGTGTGCATCACCACCGTCCAGCTCGAACCCTTGAATGATCTTCTTGGACCAGTCTCTTTGGCCCCCTCCCCCCGAGACGGGGTTTCTCTGTGTAGCCTTGTGTTGAGGCAGCTGGCCCAATCCCTGCGTTCAGGGGCGTGGCTGCCCCAGTGAGGTAGGATACCCCTTAAATAACATCGGGGCACTGGGAGGAGCCCCTTTTTCTCTCCCCCGCGTTACCTTCTGCTCCGCTGGACCCTTGGTTCTGTAAGTTCCCTTATTTCCCCTTTTATTAAAACTGATTTATTATAAAAGGACTATCTGGGGGCTGGAGAGATAGCTCAGTGGTTAAGAGCATTGCCTGCTCTTCCAAAGGTCCTGAGTTCAATTCCCGGCAACCACATGGTGGCTCACAACCATCTGTAGTGAGGTCTGGTGCCCTCTTCTGGCCTGCAGGCATACATGCAGACAGAATATTGTATACATAATAAATAAATAAATATTAAGAAAAAAAATAAAAAATAAAAGGACTATCTTGGTTATTCCCTAACCCCTCTGACCGCCGGTACCGCTGGTACCCGCCGGTACATTTCCACCGGTGCCCGCCGGTACAGCCTTGGCTGTCGTAGAACTAGCTCTGTAGACCAGGCTGGCCAACTCACAGAGATCCACTGCCAGTGCCCAGCTTGGGCAGTCTTCTGACCACTGGGATGGCAAGCATGACCCGCCACAGGCGCAGGCAGCACCCTTTCGCTTTTCTCGGGTCAGCTGTCTGGGACTCCCTGCACGGTGGCACTCACTCTTTTACAGATGAGTTCAACACACTCAGCTGGCAGGTAAGGACTCAAGACAGCCAGCCAGAGACCTGTCCCCACTAGCTGTAGATCAGTGATATACCTCAAAGGGATCTAAATTCAGGAGGCTGAGGCAGGAGGATTGCTAGTACCTGGCCAGCCTGGGCCAGTGGGACCCTGTCTCAGTAAACAACATTACCAGCCCTTTCCCTGGTTCTTAGGACACAACTGAACACCTAGGTAGCTGCGCACAAGTGTCTTTCCACTGTGTTTGTCCTTTTGAATATAACAAGAAGGGTCCTTTCCCGGAGCCCTGCAGAGTGAGCTTTTTAAAGTGCGTCTTACATTCGCTATAAGTCAAAATATGGCAACAATTAGAATTTACTGCAGAATTAAACTCAGCAGTTTGTCAAAGTGTTTACTCAGGTCTTGGCCACAGAGCCCTTGTATCCGTGATCTGTGCTGTATCTGGGGGAAGGATCTCCAATTATGGTTTCATTAACGTGATGGGCCCGTGCTGTTCCAGCAGCTGCTATTGTCCCTTTCCAGCATACATTACACTGGCTGGGCTGAGAAACGGCTTGGCTGTTTAAAGACTAGGCTCACAACCAAAGCCAAATCACCATTGGTTTCGTTTCATTGGCAATTTAGTGGTGCTCTTGTCCCGTCTCCGCGGTAGGTAACAGCACATTTGCTTACAATGGTGTGCTGGCCTGTCATTTTTCCAGGAATTCAGAGACTGTGAAGAGGTTCCCTCTAAAATGTTTTGTTAGGTTTTGCTTGTTTTCTCTAAGGGAAAGCAGAGTAGGGAGGTCCCTGGATGCTTTTCTGGACCCAGTGACCGCAGTCTGTTTGGGAAGAGTAGTGTAGTCTATTTCTGCACGCACACATTTTAATATTCTACGCGGCAAAGTGCACACAGGAGTGGGTTTCCCAAATCTTGCCCTATCAGAATGTTGGGAGATCAGGAGTGTGGGTCGTGGCTCAGTTGGGAGAGTGCTTGCCTACAAACATGTGTGGGGGCTTTGGCTTTGATTCCTGGTGCCACAGAAACTGAGCGTGTGGTGGTATAAGCCTATAATCCTAGCAAGTGGGAAGAGGAGGCCGAAGGATCGGGAGTTCAAGATCGTTCTCTGCGACGCAGTGAGTCTGAAGCAGGGCGCTGCTCAGCGATAGCTTGCTTAGATTGCCTGGGTTTCACGCTTTGCACAAAGTAAGTGCGTCAGTTCAATTCAGGATGGATTGATTAATTGATTAATGCTATGTGTGCGTTCTTGGCTGCATCACTAGACTGTTTTGGGCTTAACTTTTTCATATGAAAATTGAAGGTGCTTCTGGCGGCTTCTACTGGCCCCATAACCCTAGTGTTTGTAATGCAGCTTCTGTGATCAGGTGGAGACACTAGGCCAGGCCTCCAGATAGAGGTGTGGGAAGGAAATGAATGGTGATAGCGGGCCTTAGGGTCTTCAGGATTTGCCCGGGCCTTGCACCCTCTTCTTAGGTGTGCCAAGTTGCTGCTAGAGGCTGGAGCATCTGTGAATGAGGCATCACGAGAGAGCGAAGTCACGCCCCTGCATGTGGCTGCAGCTCGCGGCCTGGAACAACACGTGACTCTCTACCTGGAGAACGGTGCAGACGTGAATCTGCTCACCAGCCAGGGCGAGACTGCACTGAATGCGGCCTGTGCTGGCGCAGAGGGGCCGGGTAGCTGCCGAAACCACGAGGCGGCAGTGAGACGTCTCTTGGAAGCCGGGGCTGATCCCAGGGCTGCCGGTCGCAAGCGCCACACACCACTGCACAACGCCTGTGCTAATGGCTGCGGAGGCCTGGCCGAGCTGCTGTTGCTCCACGGAGCCAGAGTTGGCGTCACCAATGGGGCTGGCCACACACCCATGGACTGCGCGCTGCAGGCGGTACAGGATGCCCCCAACTGGGAGCCCGAGGTCCTCTTTGCAGCACTGCTGGACTATGGGGCCCAGCCCGTTCACCCTGAGGTGCGCTGAGAGGGCCTGAGGAAGGAGGTGCCAACTAGAAGGGGGAGCCTGGGACAGAACTTCCCCTACTAAAAGGGCCTCCCTCTGTGATTGGAGGTCCGCCCTCATCTTGGCAGAGGGGATAGGCTAGCCAAAGGAAGAGTCAAGGAAACCGGGGCCAGAAGCTTAGGGCAGGTGTGGATGGGGCAGACTGATGCATGAGGGGGTGTGTGTGGCCAGCTTGCCTTAGTTGGGGCAACATGGAACTCCTAGGCCCCTGTTTTAATTCCCAGATGCTGAAACACTGCGCCAACTTTCCTCGGGCCCTGGAAGTCCTCCTTAATGCCTACCCATGTGTTCCGTCCTGCGACAGCTGGGTGGACGCAGTGCTTCCGGAACTGTGGCAGGTATGTCTACTCAAGGGCGAAGCTTTTCCCTAGCGGGCTAGAGAGGCTATAGAGGCCCCTCTCCTTTCAAGCTTCAAGACCAGCTTCAGAGAGGGAAGGTAAGCCACAAAACCCTGGGTTCCAGGCTTCTGTCCACAGTAGCCCACGCAGGTCTTTGATCTTCCATACTGCGCGCAGCCTCTTGCTGACAACCATCCACTTACCAGTCAGCTCTGATTCGGTGGGAATTCTACCAGCATGTCTGGGGTGGCAGTGGCCACGAACATGACTGAAATCCAGTCCCCAATACCATGGCATTGGGTTATCAAACTCAGGGGTATTGGGTCATCCGATCCTCCCTTCTTCTGGCCTAGGAACACGAAGCCTTCTACAGATCAGCCCTAAGCATGGAAAACCAGCCAAGACGGCTGCAGCACCTGGCCCGCCTGGCTGTTCGTGCTCAGTTGGGTAGCAACTGTCGGCAGGCAGCCACCCAACTCCCATTGCCCCCACTGCTCAGAGACTACCTGCTGCTGTGTGTGGAGGGGCAAATCCGGTGAGCTCCGAGCGGGCCACTTATACTTCCATCCGCTCCTACACCCGGCGCTGAAAAACCAACCACTGGCCCTTCCTTTGCACTTTGCCTGCCTCCAGGACCGGGTTGTCCCTCCACTGACACTTTGAGCCACCTGCTGATCTTCAGGCCGTCTCAGCCTGTCCCCAACCCTCCACTCCCGTGCTTACGTAGGTAGATGGCCTCTTTATCTACCCAAGCTACAAATGATCCACCGTGCAGCTCTCCGCTGGCCACCATATGTCTACTCAGCCCTTCATAGTGACAAGTCCTTCGTTGGACTTGATAGCCTATACCTCTAACCCCAGTACTGGAGGCTGAGGGAGTAGAACTATGAGGTCAACACTAGCAAGATCTTGGGGGGAGGGTGTACCCTGCTTCTTCGCCTTCTTTCCAGCACGACTCTGGATAGAACTAAAAGAAAGGGCTGCTGTGATTGTTGTTCCCCCAGCATGAGGCATGGAACCCGGGGATGGGTGCATGCTAAGCAAGTGTCCCACCACAGAGTCCACCTCTGTCTCTTGATGAAACCCGTGTCTTGAACGGATGCTAGAAACTCTTTTTTTGGTTGGTTTGTTTTTTGTTTTTTGAGACAGGGTTTCTCTGTATAACAGCCCTAGCTGTCCTGGAATTCTCTTTGTAGACCAGACTGGCCTCAAACTCACAGAGATCTGCCAGCTTTTGTCTCCTGAGTGCTGGAAATAAAGGCGTGTGCCGCCACCACCTGGCCACCTGAGACATTTCTGATGTGTTCTCCCTTACTCCCCAAGTGTTGCGTGGCCTCTTAATTGGCAGTCCCTCTAGAATGGCTTCTGGGGCCCAGAAAGGTGGAAAGCCATTCTCTCTCCTTTCTTCTGGTCCTAGAGACAGAAAGGTGTGACCACTCACCTTTAGGAGAAGGCTTTTCAAGACAAACCAGTTTTGTTTGTTTGTTTGAGCAGGGTTTCTACAGTCCTGGCTGTCCTGGAACTCACTTTGTAGATCAGGCTGGCCTCAAATTCACAGAGATCCGCCTGCCTCTGTCTCCCAAGTACTGGGGTTAAAGGTGTGCACCACCACCACCCGACTTGCAAACCAGTTTTATGAATGCAAATAAATAATTTGTGCATAGAACCCATGTGTGGATATTGTGAGGCTTGAATGTGATGCAAGTTTCTGTCAGGCCACAATTTATTCTCCTCTTTGTGGTCTTCTGGGGCTTCCACGTTTTCTGCCTTGGTCAGGTGTTTCTGATAGACACCCCCACCCACCTCTGAGAGCCTTATGGTAGCTATCCCAGGAGAGAATAAAGGTGCTTAATTGACCTATTTGCTGAGGATTCAGGGTTCTCAGTCACCAGCTGACATCACCCAGCAGACAGCAGAGCCACATCAGGAGCCTGGGCCTGCTTCCTGGGCCTCGGTCCACTTCCCTCCTCCAGGGAGTTCTGTGTGTTCACATTCCCTCTCGTTGGTACAATACAGCTTCTGCCCTGGTTCAGCTGAATAGGAACCACCTGTTTCTGGATGGAGGTTTTGCTTTAATTCCACAGAGCCAAAGGTCTAAGACAGTGGTTCTCAACCTGTGGGTAGAGACATAGAAATTGACAGTACAGAGCAGACAAAAAAAAAAAAAATTCCCAAACAC